>NW_027669780.1:5000-155000 GCF_964146895.1 Miniopterus schreibersii | reverse complement strand
TTAAGGTTAGGATTGGACCTAGGGTTAGGATTATGTTGAGGGCTATGGTTAGAGAGACGGTTAGGGTTAGGATTGGACCTAGGGTTAGGGTTAGGTTGAGGGCTACTGTTAGAGAGACGGTTAGGGTTAGGATTGGACCTAGGGTTAGGGTTAGGTTGAGGGCTATGGTTAGAGAGACGGTTAGGTTTAGGATTGGACGTAGGGTTAGGGTTATGTTGAGGGCTAGGGTTAGAGAGACGGTTAGGGTTAGAATGGGACCTAGGGTTAGGGTTATGTTGAGGGCTAGGGTTAGAGAGACGGTTAGGGTTAGGATTGGACCTAGGGTTAGGGTTACGTTGAGGGCTAGGGTTAGAGAGAAGGTTAGGGTTAGGATTGGACCTAGGGTTAGGGTTATGTTGTGGGCTAGGGTTAGAGAGACCGTTAGGGTTAGGATTCGACCTAGGGTTAGGGTCACGTTGAGGGTTAGCGTTAGAGAGACGGTTAGGCTTAGGATTGGACTTAGGGTTAGGGTTATGTTGAGGGCTCGGGTTAGAGGGACGGTTATGGTTGGATTGGACCTAGGGTTAGGGTTATGTTGAGGGCTAGGGTTAGAGAGACGGATAGGGTTAGGATGGACCTAGGGTAGGGTTCTGTTGAGGGCTAGGGTTAGAGAGACGGTTAGGGTTAGGATTGGACCTAGGGTTAGGGTTATGCTGAGGGCTAGGGATAGAGAGACGGTTAGGGTTCGGATTGGACCTAGGGTTAGGGTTAGGTTGAGGGCTAGGGTTAGAGAGATGGTTAGGGTTAGGATTGCACCTAGGGTTAGGGTTATGTTGAGGGCTAGGGTTAGAGAGACGGTTAGGGTTATTATTGGACCTAGGGTTAGGTTTAGGTTGAGGGCTAGCGTTAGAGAGACGGTTAGGGTTAGGATTGGACCTAGGGTTAGGGTTAGGTTGAGGGCTAGGGTTAGAGAGACGGTTAGGGTTAGGATTGGACCTAGTGTTATGGTTATGTTGAGGGCTAGAGTTAGAGAGACGGTTAGGGTTAGGATTGGACCTAGGGTTAGGATTATGTTGAGGGCTAGGTTTAGAGAGACGGTTAGGGTTAGGATTGGACCTAGGGTTAGGGTTATGTTGAGGGCTATGGTTAGAGAGACGGTTAGGGTTAGGATTGGACCTAGGGTTAGGGTTAGGTTGAGGGCTACTGTTAGAGAGACGGTTAGGGTTAGGATTGGACCTAGGGTTAGGGTTAGGTTGAGGTCTATGGTTAGAGAGACGGTTAGGTTTAGGATTGGACGTAGGGTTAGGGTTATGTTGAGGGCTAGGGTTAGAGAGACGGTTAGGGTTAGAATGGGACCTAGGGTTAGGGTTATGTTGAGGGCTAGGGTTAGAGAGACGGTTAGGGTTAGGATTGGACCCAGGGTTAGGGTTAGGTTGAGGGCAAGGGTTAGAGAGACTGTTAGGGTGATTATTGGACCTAGGTTAGGGTTAGGTTGAGGGCTAGGGTTAGAGAGACGGTTAGGGTTAGGATTGGACCTAGGGTTAGGGTTACGTTGAGGGCTAGGGTTAGAGAGAAGGTTAGGGTTAGGATTGGACCTAGGGTTAGCGTTATGTTGTGGGCTAGGGTTAGAGAGACCGTTAGGGTTAGGATTCGACCTAGGGTTAGGGTTACGTTGAGGGCTAGCGTTAGAGAGACGGTTAGGGTTAGGATTGGACTTAGGGTTAGGGTTATGTTGAGGGCTAGGGTTAGAGAGACGGTTAGGGTTAGGATTGGACCTAGGGTTAGAGTTATGTTGAGGGCTAGTATTAGAGAGACGTTTAGGGTTAGGATTGGACCTAGGGTTAGGGTTATGTTGAGGGCTAGGGTTATAGAGAAGGTTAGGGTTAGGATTGGAGCTAGGGTTAGGGTTATGTTGAGGACTAGGGTTAGAGAGACGGTTAGGGTTAGTATTGGACCTAGGGTTTGGGTTATGTTGAGTGCTAGGGTTAGAGAGACGGTTAGTGTGAGGATTGGACCTAGGGTTAGGGTTATGTTGAGGGCTAGGGTTAGAGAGACGGTTAGGGGTAGGATTGGACCTAGGGTTAGCGTTATGTTGAGGGCTAGGTTTAGAGAGACGGTTAGAGTTAGGATTGGACCTAGGGTTAGGGTTAGGTTGAGGGCTATGGTTAGAGAGACGGTTAGGTTTAGGATTGGACCTAGGGTTAGGGTTATGTTGAGGGCTAGGGTTAGAGAGACGTTTAGGGTTGGAATGGGATCTAGGGTTAGGGTTATGTTGAATGCTAGGGTTAGAGAGACGGTTAGGGTTAGGATTGGACCTAGGTTTAGGGTTATGTTGCGGGCTAGGGTTAGAGAGACGGTGAGGGTTAGGATTGGACCTAGGGTTAGAGTTATGTTGAGGGCTAGGGTTAGAGAGACGGTTAGGGTTAGGATTGGACCTAGGGTTAGGGTTATGTTGAGGGCTAGGGTTAGAGAGACGGTTAGGGTTAGGATTGGACCTAGGGTTAGGGTTATGTTGAGGGCTCGGGTTAGAGGGACGGTTAGGGTTGGATTGGACCTAGGGTTAGGGTTATGTTGAGGGCTAGGGTTAGAGAGACGGATAGGGTTAGGATGGACCTAGGGTAGGGTTCTGTTGAGGGCTAGGGTTAGAGAGACGGTTAGGGTTAGGATTGGACCTAGGGTTAGGGTTATGCTGAGGGCTAGGGATAGAAAGACGGATAGGGTTCGGATTGGACCTAGGGTTAGGGTTAGGTTGAGGGCTAGGGTTAGAGAGATGGTTAGGGTTAGGATTGCACCTAGGGTTAGGGTTATGTTGAGGGCTAGGGTTAGAGAGACGGTTAGGGTTATTAATGGACCTAGGGTTAGGGTTAGGTTGAGGGCTAGCGTTAGAGAGACGGTTAGGGTTAGGATTGGACCTAGGGTTAGGGTTAGGTTGAGGGCTAGGGTTAGAGAGACGGTTAGGGTTAGGATTGGACCTAGTGTTATGGTTATGTTGAGGGCTAGAGTTAGAGAGACGGTTAGGGTTAGGATTGGACCTAGGGTTAGGGTTATGTTGAGGGCTAGGTTTAGAGAGACGCTTAGGGTTAGGATTGGACCTAGGGTTAGGGTTATGTTGAGGGCTAGGGTTAGAGAGACGGTTAGGGTTAGGATTGGACCTAGGGTTAGGGTTAGGTTGAGGGCTACTGTTAGAGAGACGGTTAGGGTTAGGATTGGACCTAGGGTTAGGGTTAGGTTGAGGGCTATGGTTAGAGAGACGGTTAGGTTTAGGATTGGACCTAGGGTTAGGGTTATGTTGAGGGCTAGGGTTAGAGAGACGGTTAGGGTTAGAATGGGACCTAGGGTTAGGGTTATGTTGAGGGCTAGGGTTAGAGAGACGGTTAGGGTTAGGATTGGACCCAGGGTTAGGGTTAGGTTGAGGGCAAGGGTTAGAGAGACGGTTAGGGTGAGTATTGGACCTAGGGTTAGGGTTATGTTGTGGGCTAGGGTTAGAGAGACCGTTAGGGTTAGGATTGGACCTAGGGTAAGGGTTACGTTGAGGGCTAGCGTTAGAGAGACGGTTAGGGTTAGGATTGGACTTAGGGTTAGGGTTATGTTGAGGGCTAGGGTTAGAGAGACGGTTAGGGTTAGGATTGGACCTAGGGTTAGGGTTATGTTGAGGGCTAATATTAGAGAGACGTTTAGGGTTAGGATTGGACCTAGGGTTAGGGTTATGTTGAGGGCTAGGGTTATAGAGAAGGTTAGGGTTAGGATTGGAGCTAGAGTTAGGGTTATGTTGAGGAGTAGGGTTAGAGAGACGGTTAGGGTTAGTATTGGACCTAGGGTTAGGGTTATGTTGAGGGCTAGGGTTAGAGAGACGGTTAGGGTTAGGATTGGACCTAGGGTTAGGGTTATGTTGAGGGCTAGGGTTAGAGAGACGGTTAGGGGTAGGATTGGACCTAGGGTTTGGGTTAGGTTGAGGGCTAGGGTTATAGAGACGGTTAGGGTTAGGATTGGCCTAGGGTTATGGTTATGTTGAGGGCTAGGGTTAGAGAGACGTTTAGGGTTAGGATTGGACCTAGGGTTAGGGTTATGTTGAGGGCTAGGGTTAGAGAGACGGTTAGGGGTAGGATTGGACCTAGGGTTTGGGTTAGGTTGAGGGCTAGGGTTAGAGAGACGGTTAGGGTGAGGATTGGACCTAGGGTTAGGGTTATGTTGAGGGCTACGGTTAGAGAGACGGTTAGGGTTACGATGGACCTAGGGTTAGGGTTATGTTGAGGGCTAGGGTTAGAGAGACGGTTAGGGTTAGGATTGGAGCTAGGGTAATGGTTATGTTGAGGGCTACAGTTAGAGAGACGTTTAGGGTTAGGATTGGACCTAGGGTTAGGGTTATGTTGAGGGCTAGGTTTAGAGAGACGGTTAGTGCTAGGATTAAACCTAGGGTTAGGGTTAGGTTGAGGGCTAAGGTTAGAGAGACGGTTAGGATGAGGATTGGACATAGGGTTAGGGTTATGTTGAGGGCTAGGGTTAGAGTGACGGTTAGGGTTAGGATTGGACGTCGGATTAGGTTTAGGTTGAGGGCTAGGGTTAGAGAGACGGTTAGGGTTAGGATTGGACGTAGGGTTAGGGTTAGGTTGAGGGCTAGGGTTAGAGAGACGGTTAGGGTTAGGATTGCACCTAGGGTTAGGGTTATGCTGAGGGCTAGGGTTAGAGAGACGGTTAGGGTAATTATTGGACCTAGGGTTAGGGTTAGGTTGAGGGCTAGCGTTAGATAGACGCTTAGGGTAAGGATTGGACCTAGGGTTAGGGTTAGGTTGAGGGCTACTGTTACAGAGACGGATAGGGTTAGGATTGGACCTAGGGTTAGGGTTAGGTTGAGGGCTATGGTTAGAGAGACGGTTAGGTTTCAGATTGGACCTAGGGTTAGGGTTATGTTGAGAGCTAGGGTTAGAGAGACGGTTAGGGTTAGAATTGGACCTAGGGTTAGGGTTATGTTGAGGGCTAGGTTTAGAGAGACGGTTAGGGTTAGGATTGGACCTAGGGTTAGGGTTATGTTGAGTGCTAGGGTTAGAGAGACGGTTAGGGTTAGGATTGGACCTAGGGTTAGGGTTAGGTTGAGGGCTAATGTTAGAGAGACGGTTAAGGTTAGGATTGGACCTAGGGTTAGGGTTATGCTGAGGGCTAGGGTTAGAGAGACGGTTAGGGTTATTATTGGACCTAGGGTTAGGGTTAGGTTGAGGGCTAGCGTTAGAGAGACGGTTAGGGTTAGGATTGGACCTAGGGTTAGGGTTATGTTGAGGGCTAGGGTTAGAGAAACGGTTAGGGTTAGGATTGGACCGAGGGTTAGGGTTATGTTGAGGGCTAGAGTTAGAGAGTCGGTTAGGGTTAGGTTTGGACCTAGGTTTAGGGTTATGTTGAGGGCTATGGTTAGAGAGACGGTTAGGTTTAGGATTGGACCTAGGGTTAGGGTTATGTTGAGGGCTAGGGTTAGAGAGACGGTTAGGGTTAGGATTGGACCTAGGGTTAGGGTTAGGTTGAGGGCTAGGGTTAGAGAGACGGTTAGGGTTAGGATTGGACCTAGGGTTAGGGTTATGTTGAGGGCTAGTATTAGAGAGACGTTTAGGGTTAGGATTGGACCTAGGGTTAGGGTTATGTTGAGGGCTAGGGTTATAGAGAAGGTTAGGGTTAGGATTGGACCTAGGGTTAGGGTTATGTTGAGGGCTAGGTTTAGAGAGACGGTTAGGGTTAGGATTGGACCTAGGGTTAGGGTTATGTTGAGGGCTAGGTTTAGAGAGACGGTAAGGGGTAGGATTGGACCTAGGGTTTGGGTTAGGTTGAGGGCTAGGGTTATAGAGACGGTTAGGGTTAGGATTGGACCTAGGGTTATGGTTATGTTGAGAGCTAGGGTTAGAGAGACGTTTAGGGTTAGGATTGGACCTAGGGTTAGGGTTATGTTGAGGGCTAGTGTTAGAGAGACGGTTAGGGGTAGGATTGGACCTAGGGTTTGGGTTAGGTTGAGGGCTAGGGTTAGAGAGACGGTTAGGGTGAGGATTGGACCTAGGGTTAGGGTTATGTTGAGGGCTAAGTTAGAGAGACGGTTAGGGTTACGATGGACCTAGGGTTAGGGTTATGTTGAGGGCTAGGGTTAGAGAGACGGTTAGGGTTAGGATTGGACCTAGGGTAATGGTTATGTTGAGGGCTAGGGTTAGAGAGACGTTTAGGGTTAGGATTGGACCTAGGATTAGGGTTATGTTGAGGGCTAGGTTTAGAGAGACGGTTAGTGATAGGATTAAACCTAGGGTTAGGGTTAGGTTGAGGGCTAAGGTTAGAGAGACGGTTAGGATGAGGATTGGACATAGGGTTAGGGTTATGTTGAGGGCTAGGGTTAGAGAGACGGTTAGGGTTAGGATTGGACGTCGGATTAGGTTTAGGTTGAGGGCGAGGGTTAGAGAGACGGTTAGGGTTAGGATTGGACGTAGGGTTAGGGTTAGGTTGAGGGCTAGGGTTAGAGAGACGGTTAGGGTTAGGATTGGACCTAGGGTTAGGGTTATGTTGAGGGCTAGGTTTAGAGAGACGGTTAGGGTTAGGATTGGACCTAGGGTTAGGGTGATGTTGAGGGCTAGGGTTAGACAGACGGTTAGGGTTAGGAGTGGACCTAGGGTTAGGGTTATGTTGAGGGCTAGGGTTAGACAGACGGTTAGGGTTAGGAGTGGACCTAGGGTTAGGGTTAGGTTGAGGGCTACTGTTAGAGAGACGGTTAGGGTTAGGATTGGACCTAGGGTTAGGGTTATGTGAGGGCTAGGGTTAGAGAGACGGTTAGGGTTATTATTGGACCTAGGGTTAGGGTTAGGTTGAGGGCTAGGGTTAGAGAGACGGTTAGGGTTAGGATTGGACCTAGGGTTAGAGTTATGTTGAGGGCTAGGGTTAGAGAGACGGTTAGGGTTAGGATTGGACCTAGGGTTAGGGTTATGTTGAGGGCTAGGTTTAGAGAGACGGTTAGGGGTAGGATTGGACCTAGGGTTAGCGTTATGTTGAGGGCTAGGTTTAGAGAGACGGTTAGGGTTAGGATTGGACCTAGGGTTAGGGTTAGGTTGAGGGCTATGGTTAGAGAGACGGTTAGGTTTAGGATTGGACCTAGGGTTAGGGTTATGTTGAGGGCTAGGGTTAGAGAGACGTTTAGGGTTAGAATGGGATCTAGGGTTAGGGTTATGTTGAGTGCTAGGGTTAGAGAGACGTTTAGGGTTAGGATTGGACCTAGGTTTAGGGTTATGTTGCGGGCTAGGGTTAGAGAGACGGTTAGGGTTAGGATTGGACCTAGGGTTAGAGTTATGTTGAGGGCTAGGGTTAGAGAGACGGTTAGGGTTAGGATTGGACCTAGGGTTAGGGTTATGTTGAGGGCTAGGGTTAGAGAGACGGTTAGGGTTAGGATTGGACCTAGGGTTAGGGTTATGTTGAGGGCTCGGGTTAGAGGGACGGTTAGGGTTGGATTGGACCTAGGGTTAGGGTTATTTTGAAGGCTAGGGTTAGAGAGACGGATAGGGTTAGAATGGACCTAGGGTAGGGTTCTGTTGAGTTCTAGGGTTAGAGAGACGGTTAGGGTTAGGATTGGACCTAGGGTTAGGGTTATGCTGAGGGCTAGGGATAGAGAGACGGTTAGGTTTCGGATTGGACCTAGGGTTAGGGTTAGGTTGAGGGCTAGGGTTAGAGAGACGTTTAGGGTTAGGATTGGACCTAGGGTTAGGGTTATGTTGAGGGCTAGGTTTAGAGAGACGGTTAGTGCTAGGATTAAACCTAGGGTTAGGGTTAGGTTGAGGGCTAAGGTTAGAGAGACGGTTAGGATGAGGATTGGACATAGGGTTAGGGTTATGTTGAGGGCTAGGGTTAGAGAGACGGTTAGGGTTAGATTGGACGTCGGATTAGGTTTAGGTTGAGGGCTAGGGTTAGAGAGACGGTTAGGGTTAGGATTGGACGTAGGGTTAGGGTTAGGTTGAGGGCTAGGGTTAGAGAGACGGTTAGGGTTAGGATTGCACCTAGGGTTAGGGTTATGCTGAGGGCTAGGGATAGAGAGACGGTTAGGGTAATTATTGGACCTAGGGTTAGGGTTAGGTTGAGGGCTAGCGATAGAGAGACGCTTAGGGTAAGGATTGGACCTAGGGTTAGGGTTAGGTTGAGGGCTACTGTTACAGAGACGGATAGGGTTAGGATTGGACCTAGGGTTAGGGTTAGGTTGAGGGCTATGGTTAGAGAGATGGTTAGGTTTCGGATTGGAACTAGGGTTAGGGTTATGTTGAGAGCTAGGGTTAGAGAGACGGTTAGGGTTAGGATTGGACCTAGGGTTAGGGTTATGTTGAGGGCTAGGTTTAGAGACGGTTAGGGTTAGGATTGGACCTAGGGTTAGGGTTATGTTGAGGGCTAGGGTAAGAGAGACGGTTAGGGTTAGGATTGGACGTAGGGTTAGGGTTAGGTTGAGGGCTAGCGTTAGAGAGACGGTTAGGGTTAGGATTGGACCTAGGGTTAGGGTTATGTTGAGGGCTAGGTTTAGAGAGACGGTTAGGGTTAGGATTGGACCTAGGGTTAGGGTTATGTTGAGTGCTAGGGTTAGAGAGACGGTTAGGGTTATTATTGGACCTAGGGTTAGGGTTAGGTTGAGGGCTAGCGTTAGAGAGACGGTTAGGGTTAGGATTGGACCTAGGGTTAGGGTTAGGTTGAGGGCTAGAGTTAGAGAGACGGTTAGGGTTAGGATTGGACCTAGGGTTAGGGTTATGTTGAGGGCTAGGTTTAGAGAGACGGTTAGGGTTAGGATTGGACCTAGGGTTAGGGTTATGTTGAGGGCTAGGGTTAGAGAGACGGTTAGGGTTAGGATTGGACCTAGGGTTAGGGTTAGGTTGAGGGCTACTGTTAGAGAGACGGTTAGGGTTAGGATTGGACCTAGGGTTAGGGTTAGGTTGAGGGCTATGGTTAGAGAGACGGTTAGGTTTAGGATTGGACCTAGGGTTAGGGTTATGTTGAGGGCTAGGGTTAGAGAGACGGTTAGGGTTAGAATGGGACCTAGGGTTAGGGTTATGTTGAGGGCTAGGGTTAGAGAGACGGTTAGGGTTAGGATTGGAGCCAGGGTTAGGGTTAGGTTGAGGGCAAGGGTTAGAGAGACGGTTATGGTGAGTATTGGACCTAGGTTAGGGTTAGTTTGAGGGCTAGGGTTAGAGAGACGGTTAGGGTTAGGATTGGACCTAGGGTTAGGGTTACGTTGAGGGCTAGGGTTAGAGAGAAGTTTAGGGTTAGGATTGGACCTAGGGTTAGGGTTATGTTGTGGGCTAGGGTTAGAGAGACCGTTAGGGTTAGGATTGGACCTAGGGTTAGGGTTACGTTGAGGGCTAGCGTTAGAGAGACGGTTAGGGTTAGGATTGGACTTAGGGTTAGGGTTATGTTGAGGGCTAGGGTTAGAGAGACGGTTAGGGTTAGGATTGGACCTAGGGTTAGGGTTATGTTGAGGGCTAGTATTAGAGAGACGTTTAGGGTTAGGATTGGACCTAGGGTTAGGGTTATGTTGAGGGCTAGGGTTATAGAGAAGGTTAGGTTTAGGATTGGAGCTAGGGTTAGGGTTATGTTGAGGAGTAGGGTTAGAGAGACGGTTAGGGTTAGTATTGTACCTAGGGTTAGGGTTATGTTGAGGGCTAGGGTTAGAGAGACTGTTAGGGTTAGGACTGGACCTAGGGTTAGGGTTATGTTGAGGGCTAGGGTTAGAGAGACGGTTAGGGGTAGGATTGGACCTAGGGTTTGGGTTAGGTTGAGGGCTAGGGTTATAGAGACGGTTAGGGTTAGGATTGGACCTAGGGTTATGGTTATGTTGAGGGCTAGGGTTAGAGAGACGTTTAGGGTTAGGATTGGACCTAGGGTTAGGGTTATGTTGAGGGCTAGGGTTAGAGAGACGGTTAGGGTTAGGATTGGACCTAGGGTTAGGGTTAGGTTGAGGGCTATGGTTAGAGAGATGGTTAGGTTTCGGATTGGACCTAGGGTTAGGGTTATGTTGAGAGCTAGGGTTAGAGAGACGGTTAGGGTTAGGATTGGACCTAGGGTTAGGGTTATGTTGAGGGCTAGGTTTAGAGAGACGGTTAGGGTTAGGATTGGACCTAGGGTTAGGGTTATGTTGAGGGCTAGGGTTAGAGAGACGGTTAGGGTTAGGATTGGACGTAGGGTTAGGGTTAGGTTGAGGGCTAGCGTTAGAGAGACGGTTAGGGTTAGGATTGGACCTAGGGTTAGGGTTATGTTGAGGGCTAGGTTTAGAGAGACGGTTAGGGTTAGGATTGGACCTAGGGTTAGGGTTATGTTGAGGGCTAGGGTTAGAGAGACGGTTAGGGTTATTATTGGACCTAGGGTTAGGGTTAGGTTGAGGGCTAGCGTTAGAGAGACGGTTAGGGTTAGGATTGGACCTAGGGTTAGGGTTAGGTTGAGGGCTAGGGTTAGAGAGACGGTTAGGGTTAGGATTGGACCTAGTGTTATGGTTATGTTGAGGGCTAGAGTTAGAGAGACGGTTAGGGTTAGGATTGGACCTAGGGTTAGGGTTATGTTGAGGGCTAGGTTTAGAGAGACGGTTAGGGTTAGGATTGGACCTAGGGTTAGGGTTATGTTGAGGGCTAGGTTTAGAGAGACGGTTAGGGTTAGGATTGGACCGAGGGTTAGGGTTAGGTTGAGGGCTACTGTTAGAGAGACGGTTAGGTTTAGGATTGGACCTCGGGTTAGGGTTAGGTTGAGGGCTATGGTTAGAGAGACGGTTAGGTTTAGGATTGGACCTAGGGTTAGGGTTATGTTGAGGGCTAGGGTTAGAGAGACGTTTAGGGTTAGAATGGGATCTAGGGTTAGGGTTATGTTGAGTGCTAGGGTTAGAGAGACGGTTAGGGTTAGGATTGGACCTAGGTTTAGGGTTGTGTTGCGGGCTAGGGTTAGAGAGACGGTTAGGGTTAGGATTGGACCTAGGGTTAGAGTTATGTTGAGGTCTAGGGTTAGAGAGACGGTTAGGGTTAGGATTGCACCTAGGGTTAGGGTTATGTTGAGGGCTAGGGTTAGAGAGACGGTTAGGGTTATTATTGGACCTAGGGTTAGGGTTAGGTTGAGGGCTAGCGTTAGAGAGACGGTTAGGGTTAGGATTGGACCTGGGGTTAGGGTTAGGTTGAGGGCTAGGGTTAGAGAGACGGTTAGGGTTAGGATTGGACCTAGGGTTATGGTTATGTTGAGGGCTAGAGTTAGAGAGAAGGTTAGGGTTAGGATTGGACCTTGGGTTAGGGTTATGTTGAGGGCTAGGTTTAGAGAGACGGTTAGGGTTAGGATTGGACCTAGGGTTAGGGTTATGTTGAGGGCTAGGGTTAGAGAGACGGTTAGGGTTAGGATTGGACCTAGGGTTAGGGTTAGGTTGAGGGCTACTGTTAGAGAGACGGTTAGGGTTAGGATTGGACCTAGGGTTAGGGTTAGGTTGAGGGCTATGGTTAGAAAGACGGTTAGGTTTAGGATTGGACCTAGGGTTAGGGTTATGTTGAGGGCTAGGGTTAGAGAGACGGTTAGGGTTAGAATGGGACCTAGGGTTAGGGTTATGTTGAGGGCTATGGTTAGAGAGACGGTTAGGGTTAGGATTGGACCCAGGGTTAGGGTTAGGTTGAGGGCAAGGGTTAGAGAGACGGTTAGGGTGAGTATTGGACCTAGGTTAGGGTTAGGTTGAGGGCTAGGGTTAGAGAGACGGTTAGGGTTAGGATTGGACCTAGGGTTAGGGTTACGTTGAGGGCTAGGGTTAGAGAGAAGGTTAGGGTTAGGATTGGACCTAGGGTTAGGGTTATGTTGTGGGATGGGGTTAGAGCGACCGTTAGGGTTAGGATTGGACCTAGGGTTAGGGTTACGTTGAGGGCTAGCGTTAGAGAGACGGTTAGGGTTAGGATTGGACTTAGGGTTAGGGTTATGTTGAGGGCTAGGGTTAGAGAGACGGTTAGGGTTAGGATTGGACCTAGGGTTAGGGTTATGTTGAGGGCTAGTATTAGAGAGACGTTTAGGGTTAGGATTGGACCTAGGGTTAGGGTTATTTTGAGGGCTAGGGTTATAGAGAAGGTTAGGGTTAGTATTGGAGCTAGGGTTAGGGTTATGTTGAGGACTAGGGTTAGAGAGACGTTTAGGGTTAGGATTGGACCTAGGGTTAGGGTTATGTTGAGGGCTAGGGTTAGAGAGACGGTTAGGGGTAGGAATGGACCTAAGTTTGGGTTAGGTTGAGGGCTAGGGTTAGAGAGACGGTTAGGGTGAGGATTGGAACTAGGGTTAGGGTTATGTTGAGGGCTACGTTTAGAGAGACGGTTAGGGTTACGATGGACCTAGGGTTAGGGTTATGTTGAGGGCTAGGGTTAGAGAGACGGTTAGGGTTAGGATTGGACCTAGGGTAATGGTTATGTTGAGGGCTAGGGTTAGAGAGACGTTTAGGGTTAGGATTGGACCTAGGGTTAGGGTTATGTTGAGGGCTAGGTTTAGAGAGACGGTTAGGGTTAGGATTGGACCTAGGGTTAGGGTTATGTTGAGGGCTAGGTTTAGAGAGACGGTTAGGGTTCGGATTGGACCTAGGGTTAGGGTTAGGTTGAGGGCTAGGGTTAGAGACACGGTTAGGGTTAGGATTGGACCTAGGGTTAGGGTTATGTTGAGGGCTCGGGTTAGAGGGACGGTTAGGGTTGGATTGGACCTAGGGTTATGGTTATGTTGAGGGCTAGGGTTAGAGAGACGGATAGGGTTAGGATGGACCTAGGGTAGGGTTCTGTTGAGGGCTAGGGTTAGAGAGACGGTTAGGGTTAGGATTGGACCTAGGGTTATGGTTATGTTGAGGGCTAGAGTTAGAGAGACGGTTAGGGTTAGGATTGGACCTAGGGTTAGGCTTATGTTGAGGGCTAGGTTTAGAGAGATGGTTAGGGTTAGGATTGGACCTAGGGTTAGGGTTATGTTGAGGGCTATGGTTAGAGAGACGGTTAGGGTTAGGATTGGACCTAGGGTTAGGGTTAGGTTGAGGGCTACTGTTAGAGAGACGGTTAGGGTTAGGATTGGACCTAGGGTTAGGGTTAGATTGAGGGCTATGGTTAGAGAGAAGGTTAGGTTTAGGATTGGACGTAGAGTTAGGGTTATGTTGAGGGCTAGGTTTAGAGAGACGGTTAGGGTTAGGATTGGACCTAGGGTTAGGGTTATGTTGAGGGCTAGGTTTAGAGAGACGGTTAGGGTTAGGATTGGACCTAGGGTTAGGGTTATGTTGAGGGCTAGGTTTAGAGAGACGGTTAGGGTTAGGATTGGACCGAGGGTTAGGGTTAGGTTGAGGGCTACTGTTAGAGAGACGGTTAGGTTTAGGATTGGACCTAGGGTTAGGGTTAGGTTGAGGGCTATGGTTAGAGAGACGGTTAGGTTTAGGATTGGACCTAGGGTTAGGGTTATGTTGAGGGCTAGGGTTAGAGAGACGTTTAGGGTTAGAATGGGATCTAGGGTTAGGGTTATGTTGGGTGCTAGGGTTAGAGAGACGGTTAGGGTTAGGATTGGACCTAGGTTTAGGGTTGTGTTGCGGGCTAGGGTTAGAGAGACGGTTAGGGTTAGGATTGGACCTAGGGTTAGAGTTATGTTGAGGTCTAGGGTTAGAGAGACGGTTAGGGTTAGGATTGCACCTAGGGTTAGGGTTATGTTGAGGGCTAGGGTTAGAGAGACGGTTAGGGTTATTATTGGACCTAGGGTTAGGGTTAGGTTGAGGGCTAGCGTTAGAGAGACGGTTAGGGTTAGGATTGGACCTAGGGTTAGGGTTAGGTTGAGGGCTAGGGTTAGAGAGACGGTTAGGGTTAGGATTGGACCTAGGGTTATGGTTATGTTGAGGGCTAGAGTTAGAGAGAAGGTTAGGGTTAGGATTGGACCTAGGGTTAGGGTTATGTTGAGGGCTAGGTTTAGAGAGACGGTTAGGGTTAGGATTGGACCTAGGGTTAGGGTTATGTTGAGGGCTAGGGTTAGAGAGACGGTTAGGGTTAGGATTGGACCTAGGGTTAGGGTTAGGTTGAGGGCTACTGTTAGAGAGACGGTTAGGGTTAGGATTGGACCTAGGGTTAGGGTTAGGTTGAGGGCTATGGTTAGAGAGACGGTTAGGTTTAGGATTGGACCTAGGGTTAGGGTTATGTTGAGGGCTAGGGTTAGAGAGACGGTTAGGGTTAGAATGGGACCTAGGGTTAGGGTTATGTTGAGGGCTATGGTTAGAGAGACGGTTAGGGTTAGGATTGGACCCAGGGTTAGGGTTAGGTTGAGGGCAAGGGTTAGAGAGACGGTTAGGGTGAGTATTGGACCTAGGTTAGGGTTAGGTTGAGGGCTAGGGTTAGAGAGACGGTTAGGGTTAGGATTGGACCTAGGGTTAGGGTTACGTTGAGGGCTAGGGTTAGAGAGAAGGTTAGGGTTAGGATTGGACCTAGGGTTAGGGTTATGTTGTGGGATGGGGTTAGAGAGACCGTTAGGGTTAGGATTGGACCTAGGGTTAGGGTTACGTTGAGGGCTAGCGTTAGAGAGACGGTTAGGGTTAGGATTGGACTTAGGGTTAGGGTTATGTTGAGGGCTAGGGTTAGAGAGACGGTTAGGGTTAGGATTGGACCTAGGGTTAGGGTTATGTTGAGGGCTAGTATTAGAGAGACGTTTAGGGTTAGGATTGGACCTAGGGTTAGGGTTATTTTGAGGGCTAGGGTTATAGAGAAGGTTAGGGTTAGGATTGGAGCTAGGGTTAGGGTTATGTTGAGGACTAGGGTTAGAGAGACGGTTAGGGTTAGTATTGGACCTAGGGTTAGGGTTATGTTGAGGGCTAGGGTTAGAGAGACGTTTAGGGTTAGGATTGGACCTAGGGTTAGGGTTATGTTGAGGGCTAGGGTTAGAGAGACGGTTAGGGGTAGGAATGGACCTAAGTTTGGGTTAGGTTGAGGGCTAGGGTTAGAGAGACGGTTAGGGTGAGGATTGGAACTAGGGTTAGGGTTATGTTGAGGGCTACGTTTAGAGAGACGGTTAGGGTTACGATGGACGTAGGGTTAGGGTTATGTTGAGGGCTAGGGTTAGAGAGACGGTTAGGGTTAGGATTGGACCTAGGGTAATGGTTATGTTGAGGGCTAGGGTTAGAGAGACGTTTAGGGTTAGGATTGGACCTAGGGTTAGGGTTATGTTGAGGGCTAGGTTTAGAGAGACGGTTAGGGTTAGGATTGGACCTAGGGTTAGGGTTATGTTGAGGGCTAGGTTTAGAGAGACGGTTAGGGTTCGGATTGGACCTAGGGTTAGGGTTAGGTTGAGGGCTAGGGTTAGAGACACGGTTAGGGTTAGGATTGGACCTAGGGTTAGGGTTATGTTGAGGGCTCGGGTTAGAGGGACGGTTAGGGTTGGATTGGACCTAGGGTTATGGTTATGTTGAGGGCTAGGGTTAGAGAGACGGATAGGGTTAGGATGGACCTAGGGTAGGGTTCTGTTGAGGGCTAGGGTTAGAGAGACGGATAGGGTTAGGATTGGACCTAGGGTTATGGTTATGTTGAGGGCTAGAGTTAGAGAGACGGTTAGGGTTAGGATTGGACCTAGGGTTAGGGTTATGTTGAGGGCTAGGTTTAGAGAGATGGTTAGGGTTAGGATTGGACCTAGGGTTAGGGTTATGTTGAGGGCTATGGTTAGAGAGACGGTTAGGGTTAGGATTGGACCTAGGGTTAGGGTTAGGTTGAGGGCTACTGTTAGAGAGACGGTTAGGGTTAGGATTGGACCTAGGGTTAGGGTTAGATTGAGGGCTATGGTTAGAGAGAAGGTTAGGTTTAGGATTGGACGTAGAGTTAGGGTTATGTTGAGGGCTAGGCTTAGAGAGACTGGTAGGGTTAGAATGGGACCTAGGGTTAGGGTTATGTTGAGGGCTAGAGTTAGAGAGACGGTTAGGGTTAGGATTGGATCCAGGGTTAGGGTTAGGTTGAGGGCAAGGGTTAGAGAGACGGTTAGGGTGAGTATTGGACCTAGGTTAGGGTTAGGTTGAGGGCTAGGGTTAGAGAGACGGTTAGGGTTAGGATTGGACCTAGGGTTAGGGTTACGTTGAGGGCTAGGGTTAGAGAGAAGGTTAGGGTTAGGATTGGACCTAGGGTTAGGGTTATGTTGTGGGCTAGGGTTAGAGAGACCGTTAGGGTTAGGATTCGACCTAGGGTTAGGGTTACGTTGAGGGCTAGCGTTAGAGAGACGGTTAGGGTTAGGATTGGACTTAGGGTTAGGGTTATGTTGAGGGCTCGGATTAGAGGGACGGTTATGGTTGGATTGGACCTAGGGTTAGGGTTATGTTGAGGGCTAGGGTTAGAGAGACGGATAGGGTTAGGATGGACCTAGGGTAGGGTTCTGTTGAGGGCTAGGGTTAGAGAGACGGTTAGGGTTAGGATTGGACCTAGGGTTAGGGTTATGCTGAGGGCTAGGGTTAGAGGGACGGTTAGGGGTAGGATTGGACCTAGGGTTAGGGTTATGTTGAGGGCTAGGGTTAGAGAGACGGTTAGGGTTAGGATTGGACCTAGGGTTAGGGTTAGGTTGAGGGCTAGGGTTAGAGAGACGGTTAGGGTTAGGATTGGACCTAGGGTTAGGGATATGTTGAGGGCTAGTATTAGAGAGACGTTTAGGGTTAGGATTGGACCTAGGGTTAGGGTTATGTTGAGGGGTAGGGTTATAGAGAAGTTAGGGTTAGGATTGGACCTAGGGTTAGGGTTATGTTGAGGGCTAGGGTTAGAGAGACGGTTAGGGTTAGGATTGGACCTAGGGTTAGGGTTATGTTGAGGGCTAGGTTTAGAGAGACGGTAAGGGGTAGGATTGGACCTAGGGTTTGGGTTAGGTTGAGGGCTAGGGTTATAGAGACGGTTAGGGTTAGGATTGGACCTAGGGTTATGGTTATGTTGAGAGCTAGGGTTAGAGAGACGTTTAGGGTTAGGATTGGACCTAGGGTTAGGGTTATGTTGAGGGCTAGTGTTAGAGAGACGGTTAGGGGTAGGATTGGACCTAGGGTTTGGGTTAGGTTGAGGGCTAGGGTTAGAGAGACGGTTAGGGTTAGGATTGGACCTAGGGTAATGGTTATGTTGAGGGCTAGGGTTAGAGAGACGTTTAGGGTTAGGATTGGACCTAGGGTTAGGGTTATGTTGAGGGCTAGGTTTAGAGAGACGGTTAGTGATAGGATTAAACCTAGGGTTAGGGTTAGGTTGAGGGCTAGGGTTAGAGAGACGGTTAGGGTTAGGATTGGACATAGGGTTAGGGTTATGTTGAGGGCTAGGGTTAGAGAGACGGTTAGGGTTAGGATTGGACGTCGGATTAGGTTTAGGTTGAGGGCGAGGGTTAGAGAGACGGTTAGGGTTAGGATTGGACGTAGGGTTAGGGTTAGGTTGAGGGCTAGGGTTAGAGAGACGGTTAGGGTTAGGATTGCACCTAGGGTTAGGGTTATGCTGAGGGCTAGGGTTAGAGAGACGGTTAGTGTTATTATTGGACCTAGGGTTAGGGTTAGGTTGAGGGCTACTGTTAGAGAGACGGATAGGGTTAGGATAGGACCTAGGGTTAGGGTTAGGTTGAGGGCTATGGTTAGAGAGACGGTTAGGTTTCGGATTGGACCTAGGGTTAGGGTTATGTTGAGAGCTAGGGTTAGAGAGACGGTTAGGGTTAGGATTGGACCTAGGGTTAGGGTTATGTTGAGGGCTAGGTTTAGAGAGACGGTTAGGGTTAGGATTGGACCTAGGGTTAGGGTTATGTTGAGGGCTAGGGTTAGACAGACGGTTAGGGTTAGGAGTGGACCTAGGGTTAGGGTTAGGTTGAGGGCTACTGTTAGAGGGACGGTTAGGGTTAGGATTGGACCTAGGGTTAGGGTTATGCTGAGGGCTAGGGTTAGAGAGACGGTTAGGGTTATTATTGGACCTAGGGTTAGGGTTAGGTTGAGGGCTAGGGTTAGAGAGACGGTTAGGGTTAGGATTGGACCTAGGGTTAGAGTTATGTTGAGGGCTAGGGTTAGAGAGACGGTTAGGGTTAGGATTGGACCTAGGGTTAGGGTTATGTTGAGGGCTAGGTTTAGAGAGACGGTTAGGGGTAGGATTGGACCTAGGGTTAGCGTTATGTTGAGGGCTAGGTTTAGAGAGACGGTTAGGGTTAGGATTGGACCTAGGGTTAGGGTTAGGTTGAGGGCTATGGTTAGAGAGACGGTTAGGTTTAGGATTGGACCTAGGGTTAGGGTTATGTTGAGGGCTAGGGTTAGAGAGACGTTTAGGGTTAGAATGGGATCTAGGGTTAGGGTTATGTTGAGTGCTAGGGTTAGAGAGACGTTTAGGGTTAGGATTGGACCTAGGTTTAGGGTTATGTTGCGGGCTAGGGTTAGAGATACGGTTAGGGTTAGGATTGGACCTAGGGTTAGAGTTAAGTTGAGGGCTAGGGTTAGAGAGACGGTTAGGGTTAGGATTGGACCTAGGGTTAGGGTTATGTTGAGGGCTAGGGTTAGAGAGACGGTTAGGGTTAGGATTGGACCTAGGGTTAGGGTTATGTTGAGGGCTAGGGTTAGAGGGACGGTTAGGGTTGGATTGGACCTAGGGTTAGGGTTATGTTGAAGGCTAGGGTTAGAGAGACGGATAGGGTTAGAATGGACCTAGGGTAGGGTTCTGTTGAGTTCTAGGGTTAGAGAGACGGTTAGGGTTAGGATTGGACCTAGGGTTAGGGTTATGCTGAGGGCTAGGGATAGAGAGACGGTTAGGTATCGGATTGGACCTAGGGTTAGGGTTAGGTTGAGGGCTAGTGTTAGAGAGACGTTTAGGGTTAGGATTGGACCTAGGGTTAGGGTTATGTTGAGGGCTAGGTTTAGAGAGACGGTTAGTGCTAGGATTAAACCTAGGGTTAGGGTTACGTTGAGGGCTAAGGTTAGAGAGACGGTTAGGATGAGGATTGGACATAGGGTTAGGGTTATGTTGAGGGCTAGGGTTAGAGAGACGGTTAGGGTTAGATTGGACGTCGGATTAGGTTTAGGTTGAGGGCTAGGGTTAGAGAGACGGTTAGGGTTAGGATTGGACGTAGGGTTAGGGTTAGGTTGAGGGCTAGGGTTAGAGAGACGGTTAGGGTTAGGATTGCACCTAGGGTTAGGGTTATGCTGAGGGCTAGGGTTAGAGAGACGGTTAGGGTAATTATTGGACCTAGGGTTAGGGTTAGGTTGAGGGCTAGCGTTAGAGAGACGCTTAGGGTAAGGATTGGACCTAGGGTTAGGGTTAGGTTGAGGGCTACTGTTACAGAGACGGATAGGGTTAGGATTGGACCTAGGGTTAGGGTTAGGTTGAGGGCTATGGTTAGAGAGATGGTTAGGTTTCGGATTGGACCTAGGGTTAGGGTTATGTTGAGAGCTAGGGTTAGAGAGACGGTTAGGGTTAGGATTGGACCTAGGGTTAGGGTTATGTTGAGGGCTAGGTTTAGAGAGACGGTTAGGGTTAGGATTGGACCTAGGGTTAGGGTTATGTTGAGGGCTAGGGTTAGAGAGACGGTTAGGGTTAGGATTGGACGTAGGGTTAGGGTTAGGTTGAGGGCTAGCGTTAGAGAGACGGTTAGGGTTAGGATTGGACCTAGGGTTAGGGTTATGTTGAGGGCTAGGTTTAGAGAGACGGTTAGGGTTAGGATTGGACCTAGGGTTAGGGTTATGTTGAGGGCTAGGGTTAGAGAGACGGTTAGGGTTATTATTGGACCTAGGGTTAGGGTTAGGTTGAGGGCTAGCGTTAGAGAGACGGTTAGGGTTAGGATTGGACCTAGGGTTAGGGTTAGGTTGAGGGCTAGGGTTAGAGAGACGGTTAGGGTTAGGATTGGACCTAGTGTTATGGTTATGTTGAGGGCTAGAGTTAGAGAGACGGTTAGGGTTAGGATTGGACCTAGGGTTAGGGTTATGTTGAGGGCTAGGTTTAGAGAGACGGTTAGGGTTAGGATTGGACCTAGGGTTAGGGTTATGTTGAGGGCTAGGGTTAGAGAGACGGTTAGGGTTAGGATTGGACCTAGGGTTAGGGTTAGGTTGAGGGCTACTGTTAGAGAGACGGTTAGGGTTAGGATTGGACCTAGGGTTAGGGTTAGGTTGAGGGCTATGGTTAGAGAGACGGTTAGGTTTAGGATTGGACCTAGGGTTAGGGTTATGTTGAGGGCTAGGGTTAGAGAGACGGTTAGGGTTAGAATGGGACCTAGGGTTAGGGTTATGTTGAGGGCTAGGGTTAGAGAGACGGTTAGGGTTAGGATTGGAGCCAGGGTTAGGGTTAGGTTGAGGGCAAGGGTTAGAGAGACGGTTATGGTGAGTATTGGACCTAGGTTAGGGTTAGTTTGAGGGCTAGGGTTAGAGAGACGGTTAGGGTTAGGATTGTACCTAGGGTTAGGGTTACGTTGAGGGCTAGGGTTAGAGAGAAGTTTAGGGTTAGGATTGGACCTAGGGTTAGGGTTATGTTGTGGGCTAGGGTTAGAGAGACCGTTAGGGTTAGGATTGGACCTAGGGTTAGGGTTACGTTGTGGGCTAGCGTTAGAGAGACGGTTAGGGTTAGGATTGGACCTAGGGTTAGGGTTATGTTGACGGCTAGGGTTATAGAGAAGGTTAGGTTTAGGATTGGAGCTAGGGTTAGGGTTATGTTGAGGAGTAGGGTTAGAGAGACGGTTAGGGTTAGTATTGGACCAAGGGTTAGGGTTATGTTGAGGGCTAGGGTTAGAGAGACGGTTAGGGTTAGGACTGGACCTAGGGTTAGGGTTATGTTGAGGGCTAAGGTTAGAGAGACGGTTAGGGGTAGGATTGGACCTAGGGTTTGGGTTAGGTTGAGGGCTAGGGTTATAGAGACGGTTAGGGTTAGGATTGGACCTAGGGTTATGGTTATGTTGAGGGCTAGGGTTAGAGAGACGTTTAGGGTTAGGATTGGAACTAGGGTTAGGGTTATGTTGAGGGCAAGGGTTAGAGAGACGGTTAGGGTTAGGATTGGACCTAGGGTTAGGGTTAGGTTGAGGGCTATGGTTAGAGAGATGGTTAGGTTTCGGATTGGACCTAGGGTTAGGGTTATGTTGAGAGCTAGGGTTAGAGAGACGGTTAGGGTTAGGATTGGACCTAGGGTTAGGGTTATGTTGAGGGCTAGGTTTAGAGAGACGGTTAGGGTTAGGATTGGACCTAGGGTTAGGGTTATGTTGAGGGCTAGGGTTAGAGAGACGGTTAGGGTTAGGATTGGACTTAGGGTTAGGGTTAGGTTGAGGGCTAGCGTTAGAGAGACGGTTAGGGTTAGGATTGGACCTAGGGTTAGGGATATGTTGAGGGCTAGGTTTAGAGAGACGGTTAGGGTTAGGATTGGACCTAGGGTTAGGGTTATGTTGAGGGCTAGGGTTAGAGAGACGGTTAGGGTTATTATTGGACCTAGGGTTAGGGTTAGGTTGAGGGCTAGCGTTAGAGAGACGGTTAGGGTTAGCATTGGACCTAGGGTTAGGGTTAGGTTGAGGGCTAGGGTTAGAGAGACGGTTAGGGTTAGGATTGGACCTAGTGTTATGGTTATGTTGAGGGCTAGAGTTAGAGAGACGGTTAGGGTTAGGATTGGACCTAGGGTTAGGGTTATGTTGAGGGCTAGGTTTAGAGAGACGGTTAGGGTTAGGATTGGACCTAGGGTTAGGGTTATGTTGAGGGCTAGGGTTAGAGAGACGGTTAGGGTTAGGATTGGACCTAGGGTTAGGGTTAGGTTGAGGGCTACTGTTAGAGAGACGGTTAGGGTTAGGATTGGACCTAGGGTTAGGGTTCGGTTGAGGGCTATGGTTAGAGAGACGGTTAGGTTTAGGATTGGACCTAGGGTTAGGGTTATGTTGAGGGCTAGGCTTAGAGAGACGGTTAGGGTTAGAATGGGACCTAGGGTTAGGGTTATGTTGAGGGCTAGGGTTAGAGAGACGGTTAGGGTTAGGATTGGAGCCAGGGTTAGGGTTAGGTTGAGGGCAAGGGTTAGAGAGACGGTTAGGGTGAGCATTGGACCTAGGTTAGGGTTAGGTTGAGGGCTAGGGTTAGAGAGACGGTTAGGGTTAGGATTGGACCTAGGGTTAGGGTTACGTTGAGGGCTAGGGTTAGAGAGAAGTTTAGGGTTAGGATTGGACCTAGGGTTAGGGGTATGTTGTGGGCTAGGGTTAGAGAGACCGTTAGGGTTAGGATTGGACCTAGGGTTAGGGTTACGTTGAGGGCTAGCGTTAGAGAGACGGTTAGGGTTAGGATTGGACCTAGGGTTAGGGTTACGTTGAGGGCTAGCGTTAGAGAGACGGTTAGGGTTAGGATTGGACTTAGGGTTAGGGTTATGTTGAGGGCTAGGGTTAGAGAGACGGTTAGGGTTAGGATTGGACCTAGGGTTAGGGTTATGTTGAGGGCTAGGGTTATAGAGAAGGTTAGGGTTAGGATTGGAGCTAGGGTTAGGGTTATGTTGAGGAGTAGGGTTAGAGAGACGGTTAGGGTTAGGACTGGACCTAGGGTTAGGGTTATGTTGAGGGCTAGGGTTAGAGAGACGGTTAGGGGTAGGATTGGACCTAGGGTTTGGGTTAGGTTGAGGGCTAGGGTTATAGAGACGGTTAGGGTTAGGATTGGACCTAGGGTTATGGTTATGTTGAGGGCTAGGGTTAGAGAGACGTTTAGGGTTAGGATTGGACCTAGGGTTAGGGTTATGTTGAGGGCTAGGGTTAGAGAGACGGTTAGGGGTAGGATTGGACGTAGGGTTTGGGTTAGGTTGAGGGCTAGGTTTAGAGAGACGGTTAGGGTGAGGATTGGACCTAGGGTTAGGGTTATGTTGAGGGCTACGGTTAGAGAGACGGTTAGGGTTACGATGGACCTAGGATTAGGGTTATGTTGAGGGCTAGGGTTAGAGAGACGGTTAGGGTTAGGATTGGACCTAGGGTAATGGTTATGTTGAGGGCTAGGGTTAGAGAGACGTTTAGGGTTAGGATTGGACCTAGGGTTAGGGTTATGTTGAGGGCTAGGTTTAGAGAGACGGTTAGTGCTAGGATTAAACCTAGGGTTAGGGTTAGGTTGAGGGCTAAGGTTAGAGAGACGGTTAGGATGAGGATTGGACATAGGGTTAGGGTTATGTTGAGGGCTAGCGTTAGAGAGACGGTTAGGGTTAGATTGGACGTCGGATTAGGTTTAGGTTGAGGGCTAGGGTTAGAGAGACGGTTAGGGTTAGGATTGGACGTAGGGTTAGGGTTAGGTTGAGGGCTAGGGTTAGAGAGACGGTTAGGGTTAGGATTGCACCTAGGGTTAGGGTTATGCTGAGGGCTAGGTTTAGAGAGACGGTTAGGGTAATTATTGGACCTAGGGTTAGGGTTAGGTTGAGGGCTAGCGTTAGAGAGACGCTTAGGGTAAGGATTGGACCTAGGGTTAGGGTTAGGTTGAGGGCTACTGTTACAGAGACGGATAGGGTTAGGATTGGACCTAGGGTTAGGGTTAGGTTGAGGGCTATGGTTAGAGAGATGGTTAGGTTTCGGATTGGACCTAGGGTTAGGGTTATGTTGAGAGCTAGGGTTAGAGAGACGGTTAGGGTTAGGATTGGACCTAGGGTTAGGGTTATGTTGATGGCTAGGGTTAGAGAGACGGTTAGGGTTAGGATTGGACGTAGGGTTAGGGTTAGGTTGAGGGCTAGCGTTAGAGAGACGGTTAGGGTTAGGATTGGACCTAGGGTTAGGGTTATGTTGAGGGCTAGGTTTAGAGAGACGGTTAGGGTTAGGATTGGACCTAGGGTTAGGGTTATGTTGAGGGCTAGGGTTAGAGAGACGGTTAGGGTTATTATTGGACCTAGGGTTAGGGTTAGGTTGAGGGCTAGCGTTAGAGAGACGGTTAGGGTTAGGATTGGACCTAGGGTTAGGGTTAGGTTGAGGGCTAGGGTTAGAGAGACGGTTAGTGTTAGGATTGGACCTAGTGTTATGGTTATGTTGAGGGCTAGAGTTAGAGAGACGGTTAGGGTTAGGATTGGACCTAGGGTTAGGGTTCTGTTGAGGGCTAGGTTTAGAGAGACGGTTAGGGTTAGGATTGGACCTAGGGTTAGGGTTATGTTGAGGGCTAGGGTTAGAGAGACGGTTAGGGTTAGGATTGGACCTAGGGTTAGGGTTATGTTGAGGGCTACTGTTAGAGAGACGGTTAGGGTTAGGATTGGACCTAGGGTTAGGGTTAGGTTGAGGGCTATGGTTAGAGAGACGGTTAGGTTTAGGATTGGACCTAGGGTTAGGGTTATGTTGAGGGCTAGGGTTAGAGAGACGGTTAGGGTTAGAATGGGACCTAGGGTTAGGGTTATGTTGAGGGCTAGGGTTAGAGAGACGGTTAGGGTTAGGATTGGAGCCAGGGTTAGGGTTAGGTTGAGGGCAAGGGTTAGAGAGACGGTTAGGGTGAGTATTGGACCTAGGTTAGGGTTAGGTTGAGGGCTAGGGTTAGAGAGACTGTTAGGGTTAGGATTGGACCTAGGGTTAGGGTTACGTTGAGGGCTAGGGTTAGAGAGAAGCTTAGGGTTAGGATTGGACCTAGGGTTAGGGTTATGTTGTGGGCTAGGGTTAGAGAGACCGTTAGGGTTAGGATTGGACCTAGGGTTAGGGTTACTTTGAGGGCTAGCGTTAGAGAGACGGTTAGGGTTAGGATTGGACTTAGGGTTAGGGTTATGTTGAGGGCTAGGGTTAGAGAGACGGTTAGGGTTAGGATTGGACCTAGGGTTAGGGTTATGTTGAGGGCTAGGGTTATAGAGAAGGTTAGGGTTAGGATTGGAGCTAGGGTTAGGGTTATGTTGAGGAGTAGGGTTAGAGAGACGGTTAGGGTTAGTATTGGACCTAGGGTTAGGGTTATGTTGAGGGCTAGGGTTAGAGAGACGGTTAGGGTTAGGACTGGACCTAGGGTTAGGGTTATGTTGAGGGCTAGGGTTAGAGAGACGGTTAGGGGTAGGATTGGACCTAGGGTTTGGGTTAGGTTGAGGGCTAGGGTTATAGAGACGGTTAGGGATAGGATTGGACCTAGGGTTATGGTTATGTTGAGGGCTAGGGTTAGAGAGACGTTTAGGGTTAGGATTGGACCTAGGGTTAGGGTTATGTTGAGGGCTAGGGTTAGAGAGACGGTTAGGGGTAGGATTGGACGTAGGGTTTGGGTTAGGTTGAGGGCTAGGTTTAGAGAGACGGTTAGGGTGAGGATTGGACCTAGGGTTAGGGTTATGTTGAGGGCTACGGTTAGAGAGACGGTTAGGGTTACGATGGACCTAGGATTAGGGTTATGTTGAGGGCTAGGGTTAGAGAGACGGTTAGGGTTAGGATTGGACCTAGGGTAATGGTTATGTTGAGGGCTAGGGTTAGAGAGACGTTTACGGTTAGGATTGGACCTAGGGTTAGGGTTATGTTGAGGGGTAGGTTTAGAGAGACGGTTAGTGCTAGGATTAAACCTAGGGTTAGGGTTAGGTTGAGGGCTAAGGTTAGAGAGACGGTTAGGATGAGGATTGGACATAGGGTTAGGGTTATGTTGAGGGCTAGGGTTAGAGAGACGGTTAGGGTTAGATTGGACGTCGGATTAGGTTTAGGTTGAGGGCTAGGGTTAGAGAGACGGTTAGGGTTAGGATTGGACGTAGGGTTAGGGTTAGGTTGAGGGCTAGGGTTAGAGAGACGGTTAGGGTTAGGATTGCACCTAGGGTTAGGGTTATGTTGTGGGCTAGGGTTAGAGAGACCGTTAGGGTTAGGATTGGACCTAGGGTTAGGGTTACGTTGAGGGCTAGCGTTAGAGAGACGGTTAGGGTTAGGATTGGACTTAGGGTTAGGGTTATGTTGAGGGCTAGGGTTAGAGAGACGGTTAGGGTTAGGATTGGACCTAGGGTTAGGGTTATGTTGAGGGCTAGGGTTATAGAGAAGGTTAGGGTTAGGATTGGAGCTAGGGTTAGGGTTATGTTGAGGAGTAGGGTTAGAGAGACGGTTAGGGTTAGTATTGGACCTAGGGTTAGGGTTATGTTGAGGGCTAGGGTTAGAGAGACGGTTAGGGTTAGGACTGGACCTAGGGTTAGGGTTATGTTGAGGGCTAGGGTTAGAGAGACGGTTAGGGGTAGGATTGGACCTAGGGTTTGGGTTAGGTTGAGGGCTAGGGTTATAGAGACGGTTAGGGTTAGGATTGGACCTAGGGTTATGGTTATGTTGAGGGCTAGGGTTAGAGAGACGTTTAGGGTTAGGATTGGACCTAGGGTTAGGGTTATGTTGAGGGCTAGGGTTAGAGAGACGGTTAGGGGTAGGATTGGACGTAGGGTTTTGGTTAGGTTGAGGGCTAGGTTTAGAGAGACGGTTAGGGTGAGGATTGGACCTAGGGTTAGGGTTATGTTGAGGGCTACGGTTAGAGAGACGGTTAGGGTTACGATGGACCTAGGATTAGGGTTATGTTGAGGGCTAGGGTTAGAGAGACGGTTAGGGTTAGGATTGGACCTAGGGTAATGGTTATGTTGAGGGCTAGGGTTAGAGAGACGTTTACGGTTAGGATTGGACCTAGGGTTAGGGTTATGTTGAGGGCTAGGTTTAGAGAGACGGTTAGTGCTAGGATTAAACCTAGGGTTAGGGTTAGGTTGAGGGCTAAGGTTAGAGAGACGGTTAGGATGAGGATTGGACATAGGGTTAGGGTTATGTTGAGGGCTAGGGTTAGAGAGACGGTTAGGGTTAGATTGGACGTCGGATTAGGTTTAGGTTGAGGGCTAGGGTTAGAGAGACGGTTAGGGTTAGGATTGGACGTAGGGTTAGGGTTAGGTTGAGGGCTAGGGTTAGAGAGACGGTTAGGGTTAGGATTGCACCTAGGGTTAGGGTTATGCTGAGGGCTAGGGTTAGAGAGACGGTTAGGGTAATTATTGGACCTAGGGTTAGGGTTAGGTTGAGGGCTAGCGTTAGAGAGACGCTTAGGGTAAGGATTGGACCTAGGGTTAGGGTTAGGTTGAGGGCTACTGTTACAGAGACGGATAGGGTTAGGATTGGACCTAGGGTTAGGGTTAGGTTGAGGGCTATGGTTAGAGAGATGGTTAGGTTTCGGATTGGACCTAGGGTTAGGGTTATGTTGAGGGCTAGGTTTAGAGAGACGGTTAGGGTTAGGATTGGACCTAGGGTTAGGGTTATGTTGAGGGCTAGGGTTAGAGAGACGGTTAGGGTTAGGATTGGACGTAGGGTTAGGGTTAGGTTGAGGGCTAGCGTTAGAGAGACGGTTAGGGTTAGGATTGGACCTAGGGTTAGGGTTATGTTGAGGGCTAGGTTTAGAGAGACGGTTAGGGTTAGGATTGGACCTAGGGTTAGGGTTATGTTGAGGGCTAGGGTTAGAGAGACGGTTAGGGTTATTATTGGACCTAGGGTTAGGGTTAGGTTGAGGGCTAGCGTTAGAGAGACGGTTAGGGTTAGGATTGGACCTAGGGTTAGGGTTAGGTTGAGGGCTAGGGTTAGAGTGACGGTTAGGGTTAGGATTGGACCTAGTGTTATGGTTATGTTGAGGGCTAGAGTTAGAGAGACGGTTAGGGTTAGGATTGGACCTAGGGTTAGGGTTATGTTGAGGGCTAGGTTT
This sequence comes from Miniopterus schreibersii, assembly GCF_964146895.1. NCBI lineage: Eukaryota > Metazoa > Chordata > Mammalia > Chiroptera > Miniopteridae > Miniopterus > Miniopterus schreibersii. The sequence continues at coordinate 127,519 of NW_027669780.1, read as the reverse complement.
AGAGAGACGGTTAGGGTTAGGATTGGACCTAGGGTTAGGGTTATGTTGAGGGCTAGGGTTAGAGAGACGGTTAGGGTTAGGATTGGACCTAGGGTTAGGGTTAGGCTGAGGGCTACTGTTAGAGAGACGGTTAGGGTTAGGATTGGACCTAGGGTTAGGGTTAGGTTGAGGGCTATGGTTAGAGAGACGGTTAGGGTTAGGATTGGACCTAGGGTTAGGGTTACGTTGAGGGCTAGCGTTAGAGAGACGGTTAGGGTTAGGATTGGACTTAGGGTTAGGGTTATGTTGAGGGCTAGGGTTAGAGAGACGGTTAGTGTTAGGATTGGACCTAGGGTTAGGGTTATGTTGAGGGCTAGGGTTATAGAGAAGGTTAGGGTTAGGATTGGAGCTAGGGTTAGGGTTATGTTGAGGAGTAGGGTTAGAGAGACGGTTAGGGTTAGTATTGGACCTAGGGTTAGGGTTATGTTGAGGGCTAGGGTTAGAGACACGGTTAGGGTTAGGACTGGACCTAGGGTTAGGGTTATGTTGAGGGCTAGGGTTAGAGAGACGGTTAGGGGTAGGATTGGACCTAGGGTTTGGGTTAGGTTGAGGGCTAGGGTTATAGAGACGGTTAGGGTTAGGATTGGACCTAGGGTTATGGTTATGTTGAGGGCTAGGGTTAGAGAGACGTTTAGGGTTAGGATTGGACCTAGGGTTAGGGTTATGTTGAGGGCTAGGGTTAGAGAGACGGTTAGGGGTAGGATTGGACGTAGGGTTTGGGTTAGGTTGAGGGCTAGGTTTAGAGAGACGGTTAGGGTGAGGATTGGACCTAGGGTTAGGGTTATGTTGAGGGCTACGGTTAGAGAGACGGTTAGGGTTACGATGGACCTAGGATTAGGGTTATGTTGAGGGCTAGGGTTAGAGAGACGGTTAGGGTTAGGATTGGACCTAGGGTAATGGTTATGTTGAGTGCTAGGGTTAGAGAGACGTTTAGGGTTAGGATTGGACCTAGGGTTAGGTTTATGTTGAGGGCTAGGTTTAGAGAGACGGTTAGTGCTAGGATTAAACCTAGGGTTAGGGTTAGGTTGAGGGCTAAGGTTAGAGAGACGGTTAGGATGAGGATTGGACATAGGGTTAGGGTTATGTTGAGGGCTAGGGTTAGAGAGACGGTTAGGGTTAGATTGGACGTCGGATTAGGTTTAGGTTGAGGGCTAGGGTTAGAGAGACGGTTAGGGTTAGGATTGGACGTAGGGTTAGGGTTAGGTTGAGGGCTAGGGTTAGAGAGACGGTTAGGGTTAGGATTGCACCTAGGGTTAGGGTTATGCTGAGGGCTAGGGTTAGAGAGACGGTTAGGGTAATTATTGGACCTAGGGTTAGGGTTAGGTTGAGGGCTAGCGTTAGAGAGACGCTTAGGGTAAGGATTGGACCTAGGGTTAGGGTGAGGTTGAGGGCTACTGTTACAGAGACGGATAGGGTTAGGATTGGACCTAGGGTTAGGGTTAGGTTGAGGGCTATGGTTAGAGAGATGGTTAGGTTTCGGATTGGACCTAGGGTTAGGGTTATGTTGAGAGCTAGGGTTAGAGAGACGGTTAGGGTTAGGATTGGACCTAGGGTTAGGGTTATGTTGAGGGCTAGGTTTAGAGAGACGGTTAGGGTTAGGATTGGACCTAGGGTTAGGGTTATGTTGAGGGCTAGGGTTAGAGAGACGGTTAGGGTTAGGATTGGACGTAGGGTTAGGGTTAGGTTGAGGGCTAGCGTTAGAGAGACGGTTAGGGTTAGGATTGGACCTAGGGTTAGGGTTATGTTGAGGGCTAGGTTTAGAGAGACGGTTAGGGTTAGGATTGGACCTAGGGTTAGGGTTATGTTGAGGGCTAGGGTTAGAGAGACGGTTAGGGTTATTATTGGACCTAGGGTTAGGGTTAGGTTGAGGGCTAGCGTTAGAGAGACGGTTAGGGTTAGGATTGGACCTAGGGTTAGGGTTAGGTTGAGGGCTAGGTTTAGAGAGACGGTTAGGGTTAGGATTGGACCTAGTGTTATGGTTATGTTGAGGGCTAGAGTTAGAGAGACGGTTAGGGTTAGGATTGGACCTAGGGTTAGGGTTATGTTGAGGGCTAGGTTTAGAGAGACGGTTAGGGTTAGGATTGGACCTAGGGTTAGGGTTATGTTGAGGGCTAGGGTTAGAGAGACGGTTAGGGTTAGGATTGGACCTAGGGTTAGGGTTAGGTTGAGGGCTACTGTTAGAGAGACGGTTAGGGTTAGGATTGGACCTAGGGTTAGGGTTAGGTTGAGGGCTATGGTTAGAGAGACGGTTAGGTTTAGGATTGGACCTAGGGTTAGGGTTATGTTGAGGGCTAGGGTTAGAGAGACGGTTAGGGTTAGAATGGGACCTAGGGTTAGGGTTATGTTGAGGGCTAGGGTTAGAGAGACGGTTAGGGTTAGGATTGGAGCCAGGGTTAGGGTTAGGTTGAGGGCAAGGGTTAGAGAGACGGTTAGGGTGAGTATTGGACCTAGGTTAGGGTTAGGTTGAGGGCTAGGGTTAGAGAGACGGTTAGGGTTAGGATTGGACCTAGGGTTAGGGTTACGTTGAGGGCTAGGGTTAGAGAGAAGTTTAGGGTTAGGATTGGACCTAGGGTTAGGGTTATGTTGTGGGCTAGGGTTAGAGAGACCGTTAGGGTTAGGATTGGACCTAGGGTTAGGGTTACGTTGAGGGCTAGCGTTAGAGAGACGGTTAGGGTTAGGATTGGACTTAGGGTTAGGGTTATGTTGAGGGCTAGGGTTAGAGAGACGGTTAGGGTTAGGATTGGACCTAGGGTTAGGGTTATGTTGAGGGCTAGGGTTATAGAGAAGGTTAGGGTTAGGATTGGAGCTAGGGTTAGGGTTATGTTGAGGAGTAGGGTTAGAGAGACGGTTAGGGTTAGTATTGGACCTAGGGTTAGGGTTATGTTGAGGGCTAGGGTTAGAGAGACGGTTAGGGTTAGTTTTGGACCTAGGGTTAGGGTTATGTTGAGGGCTAGGGTTAGAGAGACGGTTAGGGGTAGGATTGGACCTAGTGTTTGGGTTAGGTTGAGGGCTAGGGTTATAGAGACGGTTAGGGTTAGGATTGGACCTAGGGTTATGGTTATGTTGAGGGCTAGGGTTAGAGAGACGTTTAGGGTTAGGATTGGACCTAGGGTTAGGGTTATGTTGAGGGCTAGGGTTAGAGAGACGGTTAGGGGTAGGATTGGACGTAGGGTTTGGGTTAGGTTGAGGGCTAGGTTTAGAGAGACGGTTAGGGTGAGGATTGGACCTAGGGTTAGGGTTATGTTGAGGGCTACGGTTAGAGAGACGGTTAGGGTTACGATGGACCTAGGATTAGGGTTATGTTGAGGGCTAGGGTTAGAGAGACGGTTAGGGTTAGGATTGGACCTAGGGTAATGGTTATGTTGAGGGCTAGGGTTAGAGAGACGTTTAGGGTTAGGATTGGACCTAGGGTTAGGGTTATGTTGAGGGCTAGGTTTAGAGAGACGGTTAGTGCTAGGATTAAACCTAGGGTTAGGGTTAGGTTGAGGGCTAAGGTTAGAGAGACGGTTAGGATGAGGATTGGACATAGGGTTAGGGTTATGTTGAGGGCTAGGGTTAGAGAGACGGTTAGGGTTAGATTGGACGTCGGATTAGGTTTAGGTTGAGGGCTAGGGTTAGAGAGACGGTTAGGGTTAGGATTGGACGTAGGGTTAGGGTTAGGTTGAGGGCTAGGGTTAGAGAGACGGTTAGGGTTAGGATTGCACCTAGGGTTAGGGTTATGCTGAGGGCTAGGGTTAGAGAGACGGTTAGGGTAATTATTGGACCTAGGGTTAGGGTTAGGTTGAGGGCTAGCGTTAGAGAGACGCTTAGGGTAAGGATTGGACCTAGGGTTAGGGTTAGGTTGAGGGCTACTGTTACAGAGACGGATAGGGTTAGGATTGGACCTAGGGATAGGGTTAGGTTGAGGGCTATGGTTAGAGAGATGGTTAGGTTTCGGATTGGACCTAGGGTTAGGGTTATGTTGAGAGCTAGGGTTAGAGAGACGGTTAGGGTTAGGATTGGACCTAGGGTTAGGGTTATGTTGAGGGCTAGGTTTAGAGAGACGGTTAGGGTTAGTTTTGGACCTAGGGTTAGGGTTATGTTGAGGGCTAGGGTTAGAGAGACGGTTAGGGTTAGGATTGGACGTAGGGTTAGGGTTAGGTTGAGGGCTAGCGTTAGAGAGACGGTTAGGGTTAGGATTGGACCTAGGGTTAGGGTTATGTTGAGGGCTAGGTTTAGAGAGACGGTTAGGGTTAGGATTGGACCTAGGGTTAGGGTTATGTTGAGGGCTAGGGTTAGAGAGACGGTTAGGGTTATTATTGGACCTAGGGTTAGGGTTAGGTTGAGGGCTAGCGTTAGAGAGACGGTTAGGGTTAGGATTGGACCTAGGGTTAGGGTTAGGTTGAGGGCTAGGGTTAGAGAGACTGTTAGGGTTAGGATTGGACCTAGTGTTATGGTTATGTTGAGGGCTAGAGTTAGAGAGACGGTTAGTGTTACGATTGGACCTAGGGTTAGGGTTATGTTGAGGGCTAGGTTTAGAGAGACGGTTAGGGTTAGGATTGGACCTAGGGTTAGGGTTATGTTGAGGGCTAGGGTTAAAGAGACGGTTAGGGTTAGGATTGGACCTAGGGTTAGGGTTAGGTTGAGGGCTACTGTTAGAGAGACGGTTAGGGTTAGGATTGGACCTAGGGTTAGGGTTAGGTTGAGGGCTATGGTTAGAGAGACGGTTAGGTTTAGGATTGGACCTAGGGTTAGGGTTATGTTGAGGGCTAGGGTTAGAGAGACGGTTAGGGTTAGAATGGGACCTAGGGTTAGGGTTATGTTGAGGGCTAGGGTTAGAGAGACGGTTAGGGTTAGGATTGGAGCCAGGGTTAGGGTTAGGTTGAGGGCAAGGGTTAGAGAGACGGTTAGGGTGAGTATTGGACCTAGGTTAGGGTTAGGTTGAGGGCTAGGGTTAGAGAGACGGTTAGGGTTAGGATTGGACCTAGGGTTAGGGTTACGTTGAGGGCTAGGGTTAGAGAGAAGTTTAGGGTTAGGATTGGACCTAGGGTTAGGGTTATGTTGTGGGCTAGGGTTAGAGAGACCGTTAGGGTTAGGATTGGACCTAGGGTTAGGGTTACGTTGAGGGCTAGCGTTAGAGAGACGGTTAGGGTTAGGATTGGACTTAGGGTTAGGGTTATGTTGAGGGCTAGGGTTAGAGAGACGGTTAGGGTTAGGATTGGACCTAGGGTTAGGGTCATGTTGAGGGCTAGGGTTATAGAGAAGGTTAGGGTTAGGATTGGAGCTAGGGTTAGGGTTATGTTGAGGAGTAGGGTTAGAGAGACGGTTAGGGTTAGTATTGGACCTAGGGTTAAGGTTATGTTGAGGGCTAGGGTTAGAGAGACGGTTAGGGTTAGGACTGGACCTAGGGTTAGGGTTATGTTGAGGGCTAGGGTTAGAGAGACGGTTAGGGGTAGGATTGGACCTAGGGTTAGGGTTATGTTGAGGGCTAGGGTTAGAGAGACGGTTAGGGTTATTATTGGACCTAGGGTTAGGGTTAGGTTGAGGGCTAGCGTTAGAGAGACGGTTAGGGTTAGGATTGGACCTAGGGTTAGGGTTAGGTTGAGGGCTAGGGTTAGAGAGACGGTTAGGGTTAGGATTGGACCTAGTGTTATGGTTATGTTGAGGGCTAGAGTTAGAGAGACGGTTAGGGTTACGATTGGACCTAGGGTTAGGGTTATGTTGAGGGCTAGGTTTAGAGAGACGGTTAGGGTTAGGATTGGACCTAGGGTTAGGGTTATGTTGAGGGCTAGGGTTAGAGAGACGGTTAGGGTTAGGATTGGACCTAGGGTTAGGGTTAGGTTGAGGGCTAGGGTTAGAGAGACGGTTAGGGTTAGGATTGGACCTAGGGTTAGGGTTATGTTGAGGGCTAGGGTTATAGAGAAGGTTAGGGTTAGGATTGGAGCTAGGGTTAGGGTTAGGTTGAGGGCTAGGGTTAGAGAGACGGTTAGGGTTAGGATTGGACCTAGGGTTAGGGTTATGTTGAGGGCTAGGGTTATAGAGAAGGTTAGGGTTAGGATTGGAGCTAGGGTTAGGGTTATGTTGAGGAGTAGGGTTAGAGAGACGGTTAGGGTTAGTATTGGACCTAGGGTTAGGGTTATGTTGAGGGCTAGGGTTAGAGAGACGGTTAGGGTTAGGACTGGACCTAGGGTTAGGGTTATGTTGAGGGCTAGGGTTAGAGAGACGGTTAGGGGTAGGATTGGACCTAGGGTTTGGGTTAGGTTGAGGGCTAGGGTTATAGAGACGGTTAGGGTTAGGATTGGACCTAGGGTTATGGTTATGTTGAGGGCTAGGGTTAGAGAGACGTTTAGGGTTAGGATTGGACCTAGGGTTAGGGTTATGTTGAGGGCTAGGGTTAGAGAGACGGTTAGGGGTAGGATTGGACGTAGGGTGTGGGTTAGGTTGAGGGCTAGGTTTAGAGAGACGGTTAGGGTGAGGATTGGACCTAGGGTTAGGGTTAGGTTGAGGGCTACTGTTAGAGAGACGGTTAGGGTTAGGATTGGACCTAGGGTTAGGGTTAGGTTGAGGGCTATGGTTAGAGAGACGGTTAGGTTTAGGATTGGACCTAGGGTTAGGGTTATGTTGAGGGCTAGGGTTAGAGAGACGGTTAGGGTTAGAATGGGACCTAGGGTTAGGGTTATGTTGAGGGCTAGGGTTAGAGAGACGGTTAGGGTTAGGATTGGAGCCAGGGTTAGGGTTAGGTTGAGGGCAAGGGTTAGAGAGACGGTTAGGGTGAGTATTGGACCTAGGTTAGGGTTAGGTTGAGGGCTAGGGTTAGAGAGACGGTTAGGGTTAGGATTGGACCTAGGGTTAGGGTTACGTTGAGGGCTAGGGTTAGAGAGAAGTTTAGGGTTAGGATTGGACCTAGGGTTAGGGTTATGTTGTGGGCTAGGGTTAGAGAGACCGTTAGGGTTAGGATTGGACCTAGGGTTAGGGTTACGTTGAGGGCTAGCGTTAGAGAGACGGTTAGGGTTAGGATTGGACTTAGGGTTAGGGTTATGTTGAGGGCTAGGGTTAGAGAGACGGTTAGGGTTAGGATTGGACCTAGGGTTAGGGTCATGTTGAGGGCTAGGGTTATAGAGAAGGTTAGGGTTAGGATTGGAGCTAGGGTTAGGGTTATGTTGAGGAGTAGGGTTAGAGAGACGGTTAGGGTTAGTATTGGACCTAGGGTTAAGGTTATGTTGAGGGCTAGGGTTAGAGAGACGGTTAGGGTTAGGACTGGACCTAGGGTTAGGGTTATGTTGAGGGCTAGGGTTAGAGAGACGGTTAGGGGTAGGATTGGACCTAGGGTTAGGGTTATGTTGAGGGCTAGGGTTAGAGAGACGGTTAGGGTTATTATTGGACCTAGGGTTAGGGTTAGGTTGAGGGCTAGCGTTAGAGAGACGGTTAGGGTTAGGATTGGACCTAGGGTTAGGGTTAGGTTGAGGGCTAGGGTTAGAGAGACGGTTAGGGTTAGGATTGGACCTAGTGTTATGGTTATGTTGAGGGCTAGAGTTAGAGAGACGGTTAGGGTTACGATTGGACCTAGGGTTAGGGTTATGTTGAGGGCTAGGTTTAGAGAGACGGTTAGGGTTAGGATTGGACCTAGGGTTAGGGTTATGTTGAGGGCTAGGGTTAGAGAGACGGTTAGGGTTAGGATTGGACCTAGGGTTAGGGTTAGGTTGAGGGCTACTGTTAGAGAGACGGTTAGGGTTACGATTGGACCTAGGGTTAGGGTTAGGTTGAGGGCTATGGTTAGAGAGACGGTTAGGTTTAGGATTGGACCTAGGGTTAGGGTTATGTTGAGGGCTAGGGTTAGAGAGACGGTTAGGGTTAGAATGGGACCTAGGGTTAGGGTTATGTTGAGGGCTAGGGTTAGAGAGACGGTTAGGGTTAGGATTGGAGCCAGGGTTAGGGTTAGGTTGAGGGCAAGGGTTAGAGAGACGGTTAGGGTGAGTATTGGACCTAGGTTAGGGTTAGGTTGAGGGCTAGGGTTAGAGAGACGGTTAGGGTTAGGATTGGACCTAGGGTTAGGGTTACGTTGAGGGCTAGGGTTAGAGAGAAGTTTAGGGTTAGGATTGGACCTAGGGTTAGGGTTATGTTGTGGGCTAGGGTTAGAGAGACCGTTAGGGTTAGGATTGGACCTAGGGTTAGGGTTACGTTGAGGGCTAGCGTTAGAGAGACGGTTAGGGTTAGGATTGGACTTAGGGTTAGGGTTATGTTGAGGGCTAGGGTTAGAGAGACGGTTAGGGTTAGGATTGGACCTAGGGTTAGGGTTATGTTGAGGGCTAGGGTTATAGAGAAGGTTAGGGTTAGGATTGGAGCTAGGGTTAGGGTTATGTTGAGGAGTAGGGTTAGAGAGACGGTTAGGGTTAGTATTGGACCTAGGGTTAGGGTTATGTTGAGGGCTAGGGTTAGAGAGACGGTTAGGGTTAGGACTGGACCTAGGGTTAGGGTTATGTTGAGGGCTAGGGTTAGAGAGACGGTTAGGGGTAGGATTGGACCTAGGGTTTGGGTTAGGTTGAGGGCTAGGGTTATAGAGACGGTTAGGGTTAGGATTGGACCTAGGGTTATGGTTATGTTGAGGGCTAGGGTTAGAGAGACGTTTAGGGTTAGGATTGGACCTAGGGTTAGGGTTATGTTGAGGGCTAGGGTTAGAGAGACGGTTAGGGGTAGGATTGGACGTAGGGTGTGGGTTAGGTTGAGGGCTAGGTTTAGAGAGACGGTTAGGGTGAGGATTGGACCTAGGGTTAGGGTTATGTTGAGGGCTACGGTTAGAGAGACGGTTAGGGTTACGATGGACCTAGGATTAGGGTTATGTTGAGGGCTAGGGTTAGAGAGACGGTTAGGGTTAGGATTGGACCTAGGGTAATGGTTATGTTGAGGGCTAGGGTTAGAGAGACGTTTAGGGTTAGGATTGGACCTAGGGTTAGGGTTATGTTGAGGGCTAGGTTTAGAGAGACGGTTAGTGCTAGGATTAAACCTAGGGTTAGGGTTAGGTTGAGGGCTAAGGTTAGAGAGACGGTTAGGATGAGGATTGGACATAGGGTTAGGGTTATGTTGAGGGCTAGGGTTAGAGAGACGGTTAGGGTTAGATTGGACGTCGGATTAGGTTTAGGTTGAGGGCTAGGGTTAGAGAGACGGTTAGGGTTAGGATTGGACGTAGGGTTAGGGTTAGGTTGAGGGCTAGGGTTAGAGAGACGGTTAGGGTTAGGATTGCACCTAGGGTTAGGGTTATGCTGAGGGCTAGGGTTAGAGAGACGGTTAGGGTAATTATTGGACCTAGGGTTAGGGTTAGGTTGAGGGCTAGCGTTAGAGAGACGCTTAGGGTAAGGATTGGACCTAGGGTTAGTGTTAGGTTGAGGGCTACTGTTACAGAGACGGATAGGGTTAGGATTGGACCTAGGGTTAGGGTTAGGTTGAGGGCTATGGTTAGAGAGATGGTTAGGTTTCGGATTGGACCTAGGGTTAGGGTTATGTTGAGAGCTAGGGTTAGAGAGACGGTTAGGGTTAGGATTGGACCTAGGGTTAGGGTTATGTTGAGGGCTAGGTTTAGAGAGACGGTTAGGGTTAGGATTGGACCTAGGGTTAGGGTTATGTTGAGGGCTAGGGTTAGAGAGACGGTTAGGGTTAGGATTGGACGTAGGGTTAGGGTTAGGTTGAGGGCTAGCGTTAGAGAGACGGTTAGGGTTAGGATTGGACCTAGGGTTAGGGTTATGTTGAGGGCTAGGTTTAGAGAGACGGTTAGGGTTAGGATTGGACCTAGGGTTAGGGTTATGTTGAGGGCTAGGGTTAGAGAGACGGTTAGGGTTATTATTGGACCTAGGGTTAGGGTTAGGTTGAGGGCTAGCGTTAGAGAGACGGTTAGGGTTAGGATTGGACCTAGGGTTAGGGTTAGGTTGAGGGCTAGGGTTAGAGAGACGGTTAGGGTTAGGATTGGACCTAGTGTTATGGTTATGTTGAGGGCTAGAGTTAGAGAGACGGTTAGTGTTACGATTGGACCTAGGGTTAGGGTTATGTTGAGGGATAGGTTTAGAGAGACGGTTAGGGTTAGGATTGGACCTAGGGTTAGGGTTATGTTGAGGGCTAGGGTTAGAGAGACGGTTAGGGTTAGGATTGGACCTAGGGTTAGGGTTAGGTTGAGGGCTACTGTTAGAGAGACGGTTAGGGTTAGGATTGGACCTAGGGTTAGGGTTAGGTTGAGGACTATGGTTAGAGAGACGGTTAGGTTTAGGATTGGACCTAGGGTTAGGGTTATGTTGAGGGCTAGGGTTAGAGAGACGGTTAGGGTTAGAATGGGACCTAGGGTTAGGGTTATGTTGAGGGCTAGGTTTAGAGAGACGGTTAGGGTTAGGATTGGAGCCAGGGTTAGGGTTAGGTTGAGGGCAAGGGTTAGAGAGACGGTTAGGGTGAGTATTGGACCTAGGTTAGGGTTAGGTTGAGGGCTAGGGTTAGAGAGACGGTTAGGGTTAGGATTGGACCTAGGGTTAGGGTTACGTTGAGGGCTAGGGTTAGAGAGAAGTTTAGGGTTAGGATTGGACCTAGGGTTAGGGTTATGTTGTGGGCTAGGGTTAGAGAGACCGTTAGGGTTAGGATTGGACCTAGGGTTAGGGTTACGTTGAGGGCTAGCGTTAGAGAGACGGTTAGGGTTAGGATTGGACTTAGGGTTAGGGTTATGTTGAGGGCTAGGGTTAGAGAGACGGTTAGGGTTAGGATTGGACCTAGGGTTAGGGTTATGTTGAGGGCTAGGGTTATAGAGAAGGTTAGGGTTAGGATTGGAGCTAGGGTTAGGGTTATGCTGAGGAGTAGGGTTAGAGAGACGGTTAGGGTTAGTATTGGACCTAGGGTTAGGGTTATGTTGAGGGCTAGGGTTAGAGAGACGGTTAGGGTTAGGACTGGACCTAGGGTTAGGGTTATGTTGAGGGCTAGGGTTAGAGAGACGGTTAGGGGTAGGATTGGACCTAGGGTTAGGGTTATGTTGAGGGCTAGGGTTAGAGAGACGGTTAGGGTTATTATTGGACCTAGGGTTAGGGTTAGGTTGAGGGCTAGCGTTAGAGAGACGGTTAGGGTTAGGATTGGACCTAGGGTTAGGGTTAGGTTGAGGGCTAGGGTTAGAGAGACGGTTAGGGTTAGGATTGGACCTAGTGTTATGGTTATGTTGAGGGCTAGAGTTAGAGAGACGGTTAGGGTTACGATTGGACCTAGGGTTAGGGTTATGTTGAGGGCTAGGTTTAGAGAGACGGTTAGGGTTAGGATTGGACCTAGGGTTAGGGTTATGTTGAGGGCTAGGGTTAGAGAGACGGTTAGGGTTAGGATTGGACCTAGGGTTAGGGTTAGGTTGAGGGCTACTGTTAGAGAGACGGTTAGGGTTACGATTGGACCTAGGGTTAGGGTTAGGTTGAGGGCTATGGTTAGAGAGACGGTTAGGTTTAGGATTGGACCTAGGGTTAGGGTTATGTTGAGGGCTAGGTTAGAGAGACGGTTAGGGTTAGAATGGGACCTAGGGTTAGGGTTATGTTGAGGGCTAGGGTTAGAGAGACGGTTAGGGTTAGGATTGGAGCCAGGGTTAGGGTTAGGTTGAGGGCAAGGGTTAGAGAGACGGTTAGGGTGAGTATTGGACCTAGGTTAGGGTTAGGTTGAGGGCTAGGGTTAGAGAGACGGTTAGGGTTAGGATTGGACCTAGGGTTAGGGTTACGTTGAGGGCTAGGGTTAGAGAGAAGTTTAGGGTTAGGATTGGACCTAGGGTTAGGGTTATGTTGTGGGCTAGGGTTAGAGAGACCGTTAGGGTTAGGATTGGACCTAGGGTTAGGGTTACGTTGAGGGCTAGCGTTAGAGAGACGGTTAGGGTTAGGATTGGACTTAGGGTTAGGGTTATGTTGAGGGCTAGGGTTAGAGAGACGGTTAGGGTTAGGATTGGACCTAGGGTTAGGGTTATGTTGAGGGCTAGGGTTATAGAGAAGGTTAGGGTTAGGATTGGAGCTAGGGTTAGGGTTATGTTGAGGAGTAGGGTTAGAGAGACGGTTAGGGTAATTATTGGACCTAGGGTTAGGGTTAGGTTGAGGGCTAGCGTTAGAGAGACGCTTAGGGTAAGGATTGGACCTAGGGTTAGGGTTAGGTTGAGGGCTACTGTTACAGAGACGGATAGGGTTAGGATTGGACCTAGGGTTAGGGTTATGTTGAGGGCTAGGGTTAGAGAGACGGTTAGGGTTATTATTGGACCTAGGGTTAGGGTTAGGTTGAGGGCTAGCGTTAGAGAGACGGATAGGGTTAGGATTGGACCTAGGGTTAGGGTTATGTTGAGGGCTAGGGTTAGAGAAACGGTTAGGGTCAGGATTGGACCGAGGGTTAGGTTTATGTTGAGGGCTAGAGTTAGAGAGTCGGTTGGGGTTAGGTTTGGACCGAGGTTTAGGGTTATGTTGAGGGCTATGGTTAGAGAGACGGTTAGGTTTAGGATTGGACCTAGGGTTAGGGTTATGTTGAGGGCTAGGGTTAGAGAGACGGTTAGGGTTAGGATTGGACCTAGGGTTAGGGTTAGGTTGAGGGCTAGGGTTAGAGAGACGGTTAGGGTTAGGATTGGACCTAGGGTTAGGGTTATGTTGAGGGCTAGTATTAGAGAGACGTTTAGGGTTAGGATTGGACCTAGGGTTAGGGTTATGTTGAGGGCTAGGATTATAGAGAATGTTAGGGTTAGGATTGGACCTAGGGTTAGGGTTATGTTGAGGGCTAGGGTTAGAGAGACGGTTAGGGTTAGGATTGGACCTAGGGTTAGGGTTATGTTGAGGGCTAGGGTTAGAGAGATGGTTAGGGGTAGGATTGGACCTAGGGTTTGGGTTAGGTTGAGGGCTAGGATTAGAGAGACGGTTAGGGTTAGGATTGGACCTAGGGTTATGGTTATGTTGAGGGCTAGGGTTAGAGAGACGTTTAGGGTTAGGATTGGACCTAGGGTTAGGGTTATGTTGAGGGCTAGGGTTAGAGAGACGGTTAGGGGTAGGATTGGACCTAGGGTTTGGGTTAGGTTGAGGGCTAGGGTTAGAGAGACGGTTAGGGTGAGGATTGGACCTAGGGTTAGGGTTATGTTGAGGGCTAAGTTAGAGAGACGGTTAGGGTTACAATGGACCTAGGGTTAGGGTTATGTTGAGGGCTAGGGTTAGAGAGACGGTTAGGGTTAGGATTGGACCTAGGGTAATGGTTATGTTGAGGGCTAGGGTTAGAGAGACGTTTAGGGTTAGGATTGGACCTAGGGTTAGGGTTATGTTGAGGGCTAGGTTTAGAGAGACGGTTAGTGCTAGGATTAAACCTAGGGTTAGGGTTAGGTTGAGGGCTAAGGTTAGAGTGACGGTTAGGATGAGGATTGGACATAGGGTTAGGGTTATGTTGAGGGCTAGGGTTAGAGAGACGGTTAGGGTTAGGATTGGACGTCGGATTAGGTTTAGGTTGAGGGCGAGGGTTAGAGAGATGGTTAGGGTTAGGATTGGACGTAGGGTTAGGGTTAGGTTGAGGGCTAGGGTTAGAGAGACGGTTAGGGTTAGGATTGCACCTAGGGTTAGGGTTATGCTGAGGGCTAGGGTTAGAGAGACGGTTAGTGTTATTATTGGACCTAGGGTTAGGGTTAGGTTGAGGGCTACTGTTACAGAGGCGGATAGGGTTAGGATTGGACCTAGGGTTAGGGTTATGTTGAGGGCTAGGGTTAGAGAGACGGTTAGGGTTAGGATTGGACCTAGGGTTAGGGTTATGTTGAGGGCTAGGGTTAGAGAGACGGTTAGGGGTGGGATTGGACCTAGGGTTAGCGTTATGTTGAGGGCTAGGTTTAGAGAGACGGTTAGTGCTAGGATTAAACCTAGGGTTAGGGTTAGGTTGAGGGCTATGGTTAGAGAGACGGTTAGGTTTAGGATTGGACCTAGGGTTAGGGTTATGTTGAGTGCTAGGGTTAGAGAGACGTTTAGGGTTAGAATGGGATCTAGGGTTAGGGTTATGTTGAGTGCTAGGGTTAGAGAGACGTTTAGGGTTAGGATTGGACGTAGGTTTAGGGTTATGTTGCGGGCTAGGGTTAGAGAGACGGTTAGGGTTAGGATTGGACCTAGGGTTAGAGTTATGTTGAGGGCTAGGGTTAGAGAGACGGTTAGGGTTAGGATTGGACCTAGGGTTAGGGTTATGTTGAGGGCTAGGGTTAGAGAGACGGTTAGGGTTAGGATTGGACCTAGGGTTAGGGTTATGTTTAGGGCTCAGGTTAGAGGGACGGTTAGGGTTGGATTGGACCTAGGGTTAGGGTTATGTTGAGGGCTAGGGTTAGAGAGACGGATAGGGTTAGAATGGACCTAGGGTAGGGTTCTGTTGAGGGCTAGGGTTAGAGAGACGGTTAGGGTTAGGATTGGACCTAGGGTTAGGGTTATGCTGAGGGCTAGGCATAGAGAGACGGTTAGGGTTCGTATTGGACCTAGGGTTCGGGTTAGGTTGAGGGCTAGGGTTAGAGAGATGGTTAGGGTTAGGATTGCACCTAGGGTTAGGGTTATGTTGAGGGCTAGGGTTAGAGAGACGGTTAGGGTTATTATTGGACCTAGGGTTAGGGTTAGGTTGAGGGCTAGCGTTAGAGAGACGGTTAGGGTTAGGATTGGACCTAGGGTTAGGGTTAGGTTGAGGGCTATGGTTAGAGAGACGGTTAGGTTTAGGATTGGACCTAGGGTTAGGGTTATGTTGAGGGCTAGGGTTAGAGAGACGGTTAGGGTTAGAATGGGACCTAGGGTTAGGATTATGTTGAGGGCTAGGGTGAGAGAGACGGTTAGGGTTAGGATTGGACCCAGGGTTAGGGTTAGGTTGAGGGCAAGGGTTAGAGAGACGGTTAGGGTGAGTATTGGACCTAGGTTAGGGTTAGGTTGAGGGCTAGGGTTAGAGAGACGGTTAGGGTTAGGATTGGACCTAGGGTTAGGGTTACGTTGAGGGCTAGGGTTAGAGAGAAGTTTAGGGTTAGGATTGGACCTAGGGTTAGGGTTATGTTGTGGGCTAGGGTTAGAGAGACCGTTAGGGTTAGGATTGGACCTAGGGTTAGGGTTACGTTGAGGGCTAGCGTTAGAGAGACGGTTAGGGTTAGGATTGGACTTAGGGTTAGGGTTATGTTGAGGGCTAGGTTAGAGAGACGGTTAGGGTTAGGATTGGACCTAGGGTTAGGGTTATGTTGAGGGTTAGTATTAGAGAGACGTTTAGGCTTAGGATTGGACCTAGGGTTAGGGTTATGTTGAGGGCTAGGGTTATAGAGAAGGTTAGGGTTAGGATTGGAGCTAGGGTTAGGGTTATGTTGAGGAGTAGGGTTAGAGAGACGGTTAGGGTTAGTATTGGACCTAGGGTTAGGGTTATGTTGAGGGCTAGGGTTAGAGAGACGGTTAGGGTTAGGATTGGACCTAGGGTTAGGGTTATGTTGAGGGCTAGGGTTAGACAGACGGTTAGGGGTAGGACTGGACCTAGGGTTTGGGTTAGGTTGAGGGCTAGGGTTATAGAGACGGTTAGGGTTAGGATTGGACCTAGGGTTATGGTTATGTTGAGGGCTTGGGTTAGGGAGACGTTTAGGGTTAGGATTGGACCTAGGGTTAGGGTTATGTTGAGGGCTAGGGTTAGAGAGACGGTTAGGGTTAGGATTGGACCTAGGGTAATGGTTATGTTGAGGGCTAGGGTTAGAGAGACGTTTAGGGTTAGGATTGGACCTAGGGTTAGGGTTTTGTTGAGGGCTAGGTTTAGAGAGACGGTTAGTGGTAGGATTAAACCTAGGGTTAGGGTTAGGTTGAGGGCTAAGGTTAGAGAGACGGTTAGGATGAGGATTGGACATAGGGTTAGGGTTATGTTGAGGGCTAGCGTTAGAGAGACGGTTAGGGTTAGGATTGGACGTAGGGTTAGGGTTAGGTTGAGGGCTAGGGTTAGAGAGACGGTTAGGGTTAGGATTGCACCTAGGGTTAGGGTTATGCTGAGGGCTAGGGTTAGAGAGACGGTTAGGGTAATTATTGGACCTAGGGTTAGGGTTAGGTTGAGGGCTAGCGTTAGAGAGACGCTTAGGGTAAGGATTGGACCTAGGGTTAGGGTTAGGTTGAGGGCTACTGTTACAGAGACGGATAGGGTTAGGATTGTACCTAGGGTTAGGGTTAGGTTGAGGGCTATGGTTAGAGAGACGGTTAGGTTTCGGATTGGACCTAGGGTTAGGGTTATGTTGAGAGCTAGTGTTAGAGAGACGGTTAGGGTTAGGATTGGACCTAGGGTTAGGGTTATGTTGAGGGCTAGGTTTAGAGAGACGGTTAGGGTTAGGATTGGACCTAGGGTTAGGGTTATGTTGAGGGCAAGGGTTAGAGAGACGGTTAGGGTTAGGATTGGACCTAGGGTTAGGGTTAGGTTGAGGGCTACTGTTAGAGAGACGGTTAAGGTTAGGATTGGACCTAGGGTTAGGGTTATGCTGAGGGCTAGGGTTAGAGAGACGGTTAGCGTTATTATTGGACCTAGGGTTAGGGTTAGGTTGAGGGCTAGGGTTAGAGAAACGGTTAGGGTTAGGATTGGACCGAGGGTTAGGGTTATGTTGAGGGCTAGAGTTAGAGAGTCGGTTAGGGTTAGGTTTGGACCTAGGTTTAGGGTTATGTTGAGGGCTATGGTTAGAGAGACGGTTAGGTTTAGGATTGGACCTAGGGTTAGGGTTATGTTGAGGGCTAGGGTTAGAGAGACGGTTAGGGTTAGGATTGGACCTAGGGTTAGGGTTAGGTTGAGGTCTAGGGTTAGAGAGACGGTTAGGGTTAGGATTGGACCTAGGGTTAGGGTTATGTTGAGGGCTAGTAATAGAGAGACGTTTAGGGTTAGGATTGGACCTAGGGTTAGGGTTATGTTGAGGGCTAGGGTTATAGAGAAGGTTAGGGTTAGGATTGGACCTAGGGTTAGGGTTATGTTGAGGGCTAGGGTTAGAGAGACGGTTAGGGTTAGGATTGGACCTAGGGTTAGGGTTATGTTGAGGGCTAGGGTTAGAGAGATGGTTAGGGGTAGGATTGGACCTAGGGTTTGGGTTAGGTTGAGGGCTAGGGTTATAGAGACGGTTAGGGTTAGGATTGGACCTAGGGTTATGGTTATGTTGAGGGCTAGGGTTAGAGAGACGTTTAGGGTTAGGATTGGACCTAGGGTTAGGGTTATGTTGAGGGCTAGGGTTAGAGAGACGGTTAGGGGTAGGATTGGACCTAGGGTTTGGGTTAGGTTGAGGGCTAGGGTTAGAGAGACGGTTAGGGTGAGGATTGGACCTAGGGTTAGGGTTATGTTGAGGGCTAAGTTAGAGAGATGGTTAGGGTTACGATGGACCTAGGGTTAGGGTTATGTTGAGGGCTAGGGTTAGAGAGACGGTTAGGGTTAGGATTGGACCTAGGGTAATGGTTATGTTGAGGGCTAGGGTTAGAGAGACGTTTAGGGTTAGGATTGGACCTAGGGTTAGGGTTATGTTGAGGGCTAGGTTTAGAGAGACGGTTATTGCTAGGATTAAACCTAGGGTTAGGGTTAGGTTGAGGGCTAAGTTTAGAGAGACGGTTAGGATGAGGATTGGACATAGGGTTAGGGTTATGTTGAGGGCTACGGTTAGAGAGACGGTTAGGGTTAGGATTGGACGTCGGATTAGGTTTAGGTTGAGGGCGAGGGTTAGAGAGACGGTTAGGGTTAGGATTGGACGTAGGGTTAGGGTTAGGTTCAGGGCTAGGATTAGAGAGATGGTTAGGGTTAGGATTGCACCTAGGGTTAGGGTTATGCTGAGGGCTAGGGTTAGAGAGACGGTTAGTGTTATTATTGGACCTAGGGTTAGGGTTAGGTTGAGGGCTACTGTTACAGAGGCATATAGGGTTAGGATTGGACCTAAGGTTAGGGTTAGATTGAGGGCTATGGTTAGAGAGACGGTTAGGTTTCGGATTGGACCTAGGGTTAGGGTTATGTTGAGAGCTAGGGTTAGAGAGACGGTTATGGTTAGGATTGGATCTAGGGCTAGGGTTATGTTGAGGGCTAGGTTTAGAGAGACGGTTAGGGTTAGGATTGGACCTAGGGTTAGGGTTATGTTGAGGGCTAGGGTTAGAGAGACGGTTAGGGTTAGGAGTGGACCTAGGGTTAGGGTTAGGTTGAGGGCTACTGTTAGAGAGACGGTTAGGGTTAGGATTGGACCTAGGGTTAGGGTTATGCTGAGGGCTAGGGTTAGAGAGACGGTTAGGGTTATTATTGGACCTAGGGTTAGGGTTAGGTTGAGGGCTAGCGTTAGAGAGACGGTTAGGGTTAGGATTGGACCTAGGGTTAGGGTTATGTTGAGGGCTAAAGTTAGAGAAACGGTTAGGGTTAGGATTGGACCTAGGGTTAGGGTTATGTTGAGGGCTAGAGTTAGAGAGACGGTTAGGGTTAGGTTTGGACCTAGGTTTAGGGTTATGTTGAGGGCTATGGTTAGAGAGACGGTTCGGTTTAGGATTGGACCTAGGTTTCGGGTTATGTTGAGGGCTAAGGTTAGAGAGACGGTTAGGGTTAGGATTGGACCTACGGTTAGGGTTAGGTTGAGGGCTACTGTTAGAGAGACGGTTAGGGTTAGGATTGGACCTAGGGTTAGGGTTATTTTGAGGGCTCGGGTTAGAGGGACGGTTAGGGTTGGATTGGACCTAGGGTTAGGGTTATGTTGAGGGCTAGGGTTAGAGAGACGGTTAGGGTTAGGATGGACCTAGGGTAGGGTTCTGTTGAGGGCTAGGTTTAGAGAGACGGTTAGGGTTAGGATTGGACCTAGGGTTAGGGTTATGTTGAGGGCTAGGGTTAGAGAGACGGTTAGGGTTAGGATTGGACGTAGGTTTAGGGTTAGGTTGAGGGCTAGCGTTAGAGAGACGGTTAGGGTTAGGATTGGACCTAGGGTTAGGGTTATGTTGAGGGCTAGGTTTAGAGAGACGGTTAGGGTTAGGATTGGACCTAGGGTAAGGGTTATGTTGAGGGCTAGGGTTAGAGAGACGGTTAGGGTTATTATTGGACCTAGGGTTAGGGTTAGGTTGAGGGCTAGCGTTAGAGAGACGGTTAGGGTTAGGATTGGACCTAGGGTTAGGGTTAGGTTGCGGGCTAGGGTTAGAGAGACGGTTAGGGTTAGGATTGGACCTAGTGTTATGGTTATGTTGAGGGCTAGAGTTAGAGAGACGGTTAGGGTTAGGATTGGACCTAGGGTTAGGGTTATGTTGAGGGCTAGGTTTAGAGAGACGGTTAGGGTTAGGATTGGACCTAGGGTTAGGGTTATGTTGAGGGCTAGGGTTAGAGAGACGGTCAGGGTTAGGATTGGATCTAGGGTTAGGGTTAGGTTGAGGGCTACTGTTAGAGAGACGGTTAGGGTTAGGATTGGACCTAGGGTTAGGGTTAGGTTGAGGGCTATGGTTAGAGAGACGGTTAGGTTTAGGATTGGACCTAGGGTTAGGGTTATGTTGAGGGCTAGGGTTAGAGAGACGGTTAGGGTTAGAATGGGACCTAGGGTTAGGGTTATGTTGAGGGCTAGGGTTAGAGAGACGGTTAGGGTTAGGATTGGAGCTAGGGTTAGGGTTAGGTTGAGGGCAAGGGTTAGAGAGACGGTTAGGGTGAGTATTGGACCTAGGTTAGGGTTAGGTTGAGGGCTAGGGTTAGAGAGACGGTTAGGGTTAGGATTGGACCTAGGGTTAGGGTTACGTTGAGGGCTAGGGTTAGAGAGAAGTTTAGGGTTAGGATTGGACCTAGGGTTAGGGTTATGTTGTGGGCTAGGGTTAGAGAGACCGTTAGGGTTAGGATTGGACCTAGGGTTAGGGTTACGTTGAGGGCTAGCGTTAGAGAGACGGTTAGGGTTAGGATTGGACTTAGGGTTAGGGTTATGTTGAGGGCTAGGGTTAGAGAGATGGTTAGGGTTAGGATTGGACCTAGGGTTAGGGTTATGTTGAGGGCTAGGGTTAGAGAGACGGTTAGGGTTATTATTGGACCTAGGGTTAGGGTTAGGTTGAGGGCTAGCGTTAGAGAGACGGATAGGGTTAGGATTGGACCTAGGGTTAGGGTTATGTTGAGGGCTAGGGTTAGAGAAACGGTTAGGGTCAGGATTGGACCGAGGGTTAGGTTTATGTTGAGGGCTAGAGTTAGAGAGTCGGTTAGGGTTAGGTTTGGACCGAGGTTTAGGGTTATGTTGAGGGCTATGGTTAGAGAGACGGTTAGGTTTAGGATTGGACCTAGGGTTAGGGTTATGTTGAGGGCTAGGGTTAGAGAGACGGTTAGGGTTAGGATTGGACCTAGGGTTAGGGTTAGGTTGAGTGCTAGGGTTAGAGAGACGGTTAGGGTTAGGATTGGACCTAGGGTTAGGGTTATGTTGAGGGCTAGTATTAGAGAGACGTTTAGGGTTAGGATTGGACCTAGGGTTAGGGTTATGTTGAGGGCTAGGGTTATAGAGAATGTTAAGGTTAGGATTGGACCTAGGGTTAGGGTTATGTTGAGGGCTAGGGTTAGAGAGACGGTTAGGGTTAGGATTGGACCTAGGGTTAGGGTTATGTTGAGGGCTAGGGTTAGAGAGACGGTTAGGGGTAGGATTGGACCTAGGGTTTGGGTTAGGTTGAGGGCTAGGGTTATAGAGACGGTTAGGGTTAGGATTGGACCTAGGGTTATGGTTATGTTGAGGGCTAGGGTTAGAGAGACGTTTAGGGTTAGGATTGGACCTAGGGTTAGGGTTATGTTGAGGGCTAGGGTTAGAGAGACGGTTAGGGGTAGGATTGGACCTAGGGTTTGGGTTAGGTTGAGGGCTAGGGTTAGAGAGACGGTTAGGGTGAGGATTGGACCTAGGGTTAGGGTTATGTTGAGGGCTAAGTTAGAGAGACGGTTAGGGTTACAATGGACCTAGGGTTAGGGTTATGTTGAGGGCTAGGGTTAGAGAGACGGTTAGGGTTAGGATTGGACCTAGGGTAATGGTTATGTTGAGGGCTAGGGTTAGAGAGACGTTTAGGGTTAGGATTGGACCTAGGGTTAGGGTTATGTTGAGGGCTAGGTTTAGAGAGACGGTTAGTGCTAGGATTAAACCTAGGGTTAGGGTTAGGTTGAGGGCTAAGGTTAGAGTGACGGTTAGGATGAGGATTGGACATAGGGTTAGGGTTATGTTGAGGGCTAGGGTTAGAGAGACGGTTAGGGTTAGGATTGGACGTCGGATTAGGTTTAGGTTGAGGGCGAGGGTTAGAGAGACGGTTAGGGTTAGGATTGGACGTAGGGTTAGGGTTAGGTTGAGGGCTAGGGTTAGAGAGACGGTTAGGGTTAGGATTGCACCTAGGGTTAGGGTTATGCTGAGGGCTAGGGTTAGAGAGACGGTTAGTGTTATTATTGGACCTAGGGTTAGGGTTAGGTTGAGGGCTACTGTTACAGAGGCGGATAGGGTTAGGATTGGACCTAGGGTTAGGGTTAGGTTGAGGGCTATGGTTAGAGAGACGGTTAGGTTTCGGATTGGACCTAGGGTTAGGGTTATGTTGAGAGCTAGGGTTAGAGAGACGGTTAGGGTTAGGATTGGACCTAGGGTTAGGGTTATGTTGAGGGCTAGGTTTAGAGAGACGGTTAGGGTTAGGATTGGACCTAGGGTTAGGGTTATGTTGAGGGCTAGGGTTAGAGAGACGGTTAGGGTTAGGAGTGGACCTAGGGTTAGGGTTAGGTTTATGGCTACTGTTAGAGAGACGGTTAGGGTTAGGATTGGACCTAGGGTTAGGGTTATGCTGAGGGCTAGGGTTAGAGAGACGGTTAGGGTTATTATTGGACCTAGGGTTAGGGTTAGGTTGAGGGCTAGGGTTAGAGAGACGGTTAGGGTTAGGATTGGACCTAGGGTTAGGGTTATGTTGAGGGCTAGGGTTAGAGAGACGGTTAGGGTTAGGATTGGACCTAGGGTTAGGGTTATGTTGAGGGCTAGGGTTAGAGAGACGGTAAGGGGTGGGATTGGACCTAGGGTTAGCTTATGTTGAGGGCTAGGTTTAGAGAGACGGTTAGGGTTAGGATTGGACCTAGGGTTAGGGTTAGGTTGAGGGCTATGGTTAGAGAGACGGTTAGGTTTAGGATTGGACCTAGGGTTAGGGTTATGTTGAGGGCTAGGGTTAGAGAGACGTTTAGGGTTAGAATGGGATCTAGGGTTAGGGTTATGTTGAGTGCTAGGGTTAGAGAGACGTTTAGGGTTAGGATTGGACGTAGGTTTAGGGTTATGTTGCGGGCTAGGGTTAGAGAGACGGTTAGGGTTAGGATTGGACCTAGGGTTAGGGTTATGCTGAGGGCTAGGGTTAGAGAGACGGTTAGGGTTATTATTGGACCTAGGGTTAGGGTTAGGTTGAGGGCTAGGGTTAGAGAGACGGTTAGGGTTAGGATTGGACCTAGGGTTAGGGTTATGTTGAGGGCTAGGGTTAGAGAGACGGTTAGGGTTAGGATTGGACCTAGGGTTAGGGTTATGTTGAGGGCTAGGGTTAGAGAGACGGTTAGGGGTGGGATTGGACCTAGGGTTAGCTTATGTTGAGGGCTAGGTTTAGAGAGACGGTTAGGGTTAGGATTGGACCTAGGGTTAGGGTTAGGTTGAGGGCTATGGTTAGAGAGACGGTTAGGTTTAGGATTGGACCTAGGGTTAGGGTTATGTTGAGGGCTAGGGTTAGAGAGACGTTTAGGGTTAGAATGGGATCTAGGGTTAGGGTTATGTTGAGTGCTAGGGTTAGAGAGACGTTTAGGGTTAGGATTGGACGTAGGTTTAGGGTTATGTTGCGGGCTAGGGTTAGAGAGACGGTTAGGGTTAGGATTGGACCTAGGGTTAGAGTTATGTTGAGGGCTAGGGTTAGAGAGACGGTTAGGGTTAGGATTGGACCTAGGGTTAGGGTTATGTTGAGGGCTAGGGTTAGAGAGACGGTTAGGGTTAGGATTGGACCTAGGATTAGGGTTATGTTGAGGGCTCGGGTTAGAGGGACGGTTAGGGTTGGATTGGACCTAGGGTTAGGGTTATGTTGAGGGCTAGGGTTAGAGAGACGGATAGGGTTAGAATGGACCTAGGGTAGGGTTCTGTTGAGGGCTAGGGTTAGAGAGACGGTTAGGGTTAGGATTGGACCTAGGGTTAGGGTTAGGTTGAGGGCTAGGGTTAGAGAGATGGTTAGGGTTAGGATTGCACCTAGGGTTAGGGTTATGTTGAGGGCTAGGGTTAGAGAGACGGTTAGGGTTATTATTGGACCTAGGGTTAGGGTTAGGTTGAGGGCTAGCGTTAGAGAGACGGTTAGGGTTAGGATTGGACCTAGGGTTAGGGTTAGGTTGAGGGCTATGGTTAGAGAGACGGTTAGGTTTAGGATTGGACCTTGGGTTAGGGTTATGTTGAGGGCTAGGTTTAGAGAGACGGTTAGGGTTAGAATGGGACCTAGGGTTAGGGTTATGTTGAGGGCTATGGTGAGAGAGACGGTTAGGGTTAGGATTGGACCCAGGGTTAGGGTTAGGTTGAGGGCAAGGGTTAGAGAGACGGTTAGGGTGAGTATTGGACCTAGGTTAGGGTTAGGTTGAGGGCTAGGGTTAGAGAGACGGTTAGGGTTAGGATTGGACCTAGGGTTAGGGTTACGTTGAGGGCTAGGGTTAGAGAGAAGTTTAGGGTTAGGATTGGACCTAGGGTTAGGGTTATGTTGTGGGCTAGGGTTAGAGAGACCGTTAGGGTTAGGATTGGACCTAGGGTTAGGGTTACGTTGAGGGCTAGCGTTAGAGAGACGTTTAGGGTTAGGATTGGACTTAGGGTTAGGGTTATGTTGAGGGCTAGGTTAGAGAGACGGTTAGGGTTAGGATTGGACCTAGGGTTAGGGTTATGTTGAGGGCTAGTATTAGAGAGACGTTTAGGGTTAGGATTGGACCTAGGGTTAGGGTTATGTTGAGGGCTAGGGTTATAGAGAAGGTTAGGGTTAGGATTGGAGCTAGGGTTAGGGTAATGTTGAGGGCTAGGGTTAGACAGACGGTTAGGGGTAGGATTGGACCTAGGGTTTGGGTTAGGTTGAGGGCTAGGGTTATAGAGACGGTTAGGGTTAGGATTGGACCTAGGGTTATGGTTATGTTGAGGGCTTGGGTTAGGGAGACGTTTAGGGTTAGGATTGGACCTAGGGTTAGGGTTATGTTGAGGGCTAGGGTTAGAGAGACGGTTAGGGTTAGGATTGGACCTAGGGTAATGGTTATGTTGAGGGCTAGGGTTAGAGAGACGTTTAGGGTTAGGATTGGACCTAGGGTTAGGGTTATGTTGAGGGCTAGGTTTAGAGAGACGGTTAGTGCTAGGATTAAACCTAGGGTTAGGGTTAGGTTGAGGGCTAAGGTTAGAGAGACGGTTAGGATGAGGATTGGACATAGGGTTAGGGTTATGTTGAGGGCTAGCGTTAGAGAGACGGTTAGGGTTAGGATTGGACGTAGGGTTAGGGTTAGGTTGAGGGCTAGGGTTAGAGAGACGGTTAGGGTTAGGATTGCACCTAGGGTTAGGGTTATGCTGAGGGCTAGGGTTAGAGAGACGGTTAGGGTAATTATTGGACCTAGGGTTAGGGTTAGGTTGAGGGCTAGCGTTAGAGAGACGCTTAGGGTAAGGATTGGACCTAGGGTTAGGGTTAGGTTGAGGGCTACTGTTACAGAGACGGATAGGGTTAGGATTGGACCTAGGGTTAGGGTTAGGTTGAGGGCTATGGTTAGAGAGACGGTTAGGTTTCGGATTGGACCTAGTGTTAGGGTTATGTTGAGAGCTAGTGTTAGAGAGACGGTTAGGGTTAGGATTGGACCTAGGGTTAGGGTTATGTTGAGGGCTAGGTTTAGAGAGACGGTTAGGGTTAGGATTGGACCTAGGGTTAGGGTTATGTTGAGGGCAAGGGTTAGAGAGACGGATAGGGTTAGGATTGGACCTAGGGTTAGGGTTAGGTTGAGGGCTACTGTTAGAGAGACGGTTAAGGTTAGGATTGGACCTAGGGTTAGGGTTATGCTGAGGGCTAGGGTTAGAGAGACGGTTAGGGTTATTATTGGACCTAGGGTTAGGGTTAGGTTGAGGGCTAGGGTTAGAGAAACGATTAGGGTTAGGATTGGACCGAGGGTTAGGGTTATGTTGAGGGCTAGAGTTAGAGAGTCGGTTAGGGTTAGGTTTGGACCTAGGTTTAGGGTTATGTTGAGGGCTATGGTTAGAGAGACGGTTAGGTTTAGGATTGGACCTAGGGTTAGGGTTATGTTGAGGGCTAGGGTTAGAGAGACGGTTAGGGTTAGGATTGGACCTAGGGTTAGGGTTAGGTTGAGGTCTAGGGTTAGAGAGACGGTTAGGGTTAGGATTGGACCTAGGGTTAGGGTTATGTTGAGGGCTAGTATTAGAGAAACGTTTAGGGTTAGGATTGGACCTAGGGTTAGGGTTATGTTGAGGGCTAGGGTTATAGAGAAGGTTAGGGTTAGGATTGGACCTAGGGTTAGGGTTATGTTGAGGGCTAGGGTTAGAGAGACGGTTAGGGTTAAGATTGGACCTAGGGTTAGGGTTATGTTGAGGACTAGGGTTAGAGAGACGGTTAGGGGTAGGATTGGACCTAGGGTTTGGGTTAGGTTGAGGGCTAGGGTTATAGAGACGGTTAGGGTTAGGATTGAACCTAGGGTTATGGTTATGTTGAGGGCTAGGGTTAGAGAGACGTTTAGGGTTAGGATTGGACCTAGGGTTAGGGTTATGTTGAGGGCTAGGGTTAGAGAGACGGTTAGGGGTAGGATTGGACCTAGGGTTTGGGTTAGGTTGAGGGCTAGGGTTAGAGAGACGGTTAGGGTGAGGATTGGACCTAGGGTTAGGGTTATGTTGAGGGCTAAGTTAGAGAGATGGTTAGGGTTACGATGGACCTAGGGTTAGGGTTATGTTGAGGGCTAGGGTTAGAGAGACGGTTAGGGTTAGGATTGGACCTAGGGTAATGGTTATGTTGAGGGCTAGGGTTAGAGAGACGTTTAAGGTTAGGATTGGACCTAGGGTTAGGGTTATGTTGAGGGCTAGTTTTAGAGAGACGGTTAGTGCTAGGATTAAACCTAGGGTTAGGGTTAGGTTGAGGGCTAAGGTTAGAGAGACGGTTAGGGTTAGGATTGGACCTAGGGTTAGGGTTATTTTGAGGGCTCGGGTTAGAGGGACGGTTAGGGTTGGATTGGACCTAGGGTTAGGGTTATGTTGAGGGCTAGGGTTAGAGAGACGGTTAGGGTTAGGATGGACCTAGGGTAGGGTTCTGTTGAGGGCTAGGGTTAGAGAGACGGTTAGGGTTAGGATTGGACCTAGGGTTAGGGTTATGCTGAGGGCTAGGGATAGAGAGACAGTTAGGGTTCGGATTGGACCTAGGGTTAGGGTTAGGTCGAGGGCTAGGGTTAGAGAGACGGTTAGGGTTAGGATTGCACCTAGGGTTAGGGTTATGCTGAGGGCTAGGGTTAGAGAGACGGTTAGGGTTATTATTGGACCTAGGGTTAGGGTTAGGTTGAGGTCTAGCGTTAGAGAGATGGTTAGGGTTAGGATTGGACCTAGGGTTAGGGTTAGGTTGAGGGCTAGGGTTAGAGAGACGGTTAGGGTTAGGATTGGACCTAGGGTTAGGGTTATGTTGAGGGCTGGAGTTAGAGTGACGGTTAGGGTTAGGATTGGACCTAGGGTTAGGGTTATGTTGAGGGCTAGGTTTAGAGAGACGGTTAGGGTTAGGATTGGACCTAGGGTTAGGGTTAGGTTGAGGGCTATGGTTAGAGAGACGGTTAGGTTTAGGATTGGACCTAGGGTTAGGGTTATGTTGAGGGCTAGGGTTAGAGAGACGGTTAGGGTTAGAATGGGACCTAGGGTTAGGGTTATGTTGAGGGCTAGGGTTAGAGAGACGGTTAGGGTTAGGATTGGACCCAGGGCTGGGTTAGGTTGAGGGCAAGGGTTAGAGAGACGGTTAGGGTGAGTATTGGACCTAGGTTAGGGTTAGGTTGAGGGCTAGGGTTAGAGAGACGGTTAGGGTGAGGATTGGACCTAGGGTTAGGGTTATGTTGAGGGCTAAGTTAGAGAGACGGTTAGGGTTACAATGGACCTAGGGTTAGGGTTATGTTGAGGGCTAGGGTTAGAGAGACGGTTAGGGTTAGGATTGGACCTAGGGTAATGGTTATGTTGAGGGCTAGGGTTAGAGAGACGTTTAGGGTTAGGATTGGACCTAGGGTTAGGGTTATGTTGAGGGCTAGGTTTAGAGAGACGGTTAGTGCTAGGATTAAACCTAGGGTTAGGGTTAGGTTGAGGGCTAAGGTTAGAGTGACGGTTAGGATGAGGATTGGACATAGGGTTAGGGTTATGTTGAGGGCTAGGGTTAGAGAGACGGTTAGGGTTAGGATTGGACGTCGGATTAGGTTTAGGTTGAGGGCGAGGGTTAGAGAGACGGTTAGGGTTAGGATTGGACGTAGGGTTAGGGTTAGGTTGAGGGCTAGGGTTAGAGAGACGGTTAGGGTTAGGATTGCACCTAGGGTTAGGGTTATGCTGAGGGCTAGGGTTAGAGAGACGGTTAGTGTTATTATTGGACCTAGGGTTAGGGTTAGGTTGAGGGCTACTGTTACAGAGGCGGATAGGGTTAGGATTGGACCTAGGGTTAGGGTTAGGTTGAGGGCTATGGTTAGAGAGACGGTTAGGTTTCGGATTGGACCTAGGGTTAGGGTTATGTTGAGAGCTAGGGTTAGAGAGACGGTTAGGGTTAGGATTGGACCTAGGGTTAGGGTTATGTTGAGGGCTAGGTTTAGAGAGACGGTTAGGGTTAGGATTGGACCTAGGGTTAGGGTTATGTTGAGGGCTAGGGTTAGAGAGACGGTTAGGGTTAGGAGTGGACCTAGGGTTAGGGTTAGGTTTATGGCTACTGTTAGAGAGACGGTTAGGGTTAGGATTGGACCTAGGGTTAGGGTTATGCTGAGGGCTAGGGTTAGAGAGACGGTTAGGGTTATTATTGGACCTAGGGTTAGGGTTAGGTTGAGGGCTAGGGTTAGAGAGACGGTTAGGGTTAGGATTGGACCTAGGGTTAGGGTTATGTTGAGGGCTAGGGTTAGAGAGACGGTTAGGGTTAGGATTGGACCTAGGGTTAGGGTTATGTTGAGGGCTAGGGTTAGAGAGACGGTTAGGGGTGGGATTGGACCTAGGGTTAGCTTATGTTGAGGGCTAGGTTTAGAGAGACGGTTAGGGTTAGGATTGGACCTAGGGTTAGGGTTAGGTTGAGGGCTATGGTTAGAGAGACGGTTAGGTTTAGGATTGGACCTAGGGTTAGGGTTATGTTGAGGGCTAGGGTTAGAGAGACGTTTAGGGTTAGAATGGGATCTAGGGTTAGGGTTATGTTGAGTGCTAGGGTTAGAGAGACGTTTAGGGTTAGGATTGGACGTAGGTTTAGGGTTATGTTGCGGGCTAGGGTTAGAGAGACGGTTAGGGTTAGGATTGGACCTAGGGTTAGAGTTATGTTGAGGGCTAGGGTTAGAGAGACGGTTAGGGTTAGGATTGGACCTAGGGTTAGGGTTATGTTGAGGGCTAGGGTTAGAGAGACGGTTAGGGTTAGGATTGGACCTAGGATTAGGGTTATGTTGAGGGCTCGGGTTAGAGGGACGGTTAGGGTTGGATTGGACCTAGGGTTAGGGTTATGTTGAGGGCTAGGGTTAGAGAGACGGATAGGGTTAGAATGGACCTAGGGTAGGGTTCTGTTGAGGGCTAGGGTTAGAGAGACGGTTAGGGTTAGGATTGGACCTAGGGTTAGGGTTAGGTTGAGGGCTAGGGTTAGAGAGATGGTTAGGGTTAGGATTGCACCTAGGGTTAGGGTTATGTTGAGGGCTAGGGTTAGAGAGACGGTTAGGGTTATTATTGGACCTAGGGTTAGGGTTAGGTTGAGGGCTAGCGTTAGAGAGACGGTTAGGGTTAGGATTGGACCTAGGGTTAGGGTTAGGTTGAGGGCTATGGTTAGAGAGACGGTTAGGTTTAGGATTGGACCTAGGGTTAGGGTTATGTTGAGGGCTAGGTTTAGAGAGACGGTTAGGGTTAGAATGGGACCTAGGGTTAGGGTTATGTTGAGGGCTATGGTGAGAGAGACGGTTAGGGTTAGGATTGGACCCAGGGTTAGGGTTAGGTTGAGGGCAAGGGTTAGAGAGACGGTTAGGGTGAGTATTGGACCTAGGTTAGGGTTAGGTTGAGGGCTAGGGTTAGAGAGACGGTTAGGGTTAGGATTGGACCTAGGGTTAGGGTTACGTTGAGGGCTAGGGTTAGAGAGAAGTTTAGGGTTAGGATTGGACCTAGGGTTAGGGTTATGTTGTGGGCTAGGGTTAGAGAGACCGTTAGGGTTAGGATTGGACCTAGGGTTAGGGTTACGTTGAGGGCTAGCGTTAGAGAGACGTTTAGGGTTAGGATTGGACTTAGGGTTAGGGTTATGTTGAGGGCTAGGTTAGAGAGACGGTTAGGGTTAGGATTGGACCTAGGGTTAGGGTTATGTTGAGGGCTAGTATTAGAGAGACGTTTAGGGTTAGGATTGGACCTAGGGTTAGGGTTATGTTGAGGGCTAGGGTTATAGAGAAGGTTAGGGTTAGGATTGGAGCTAGGGTTAGGGTAATGTTGAGGGCTAGGGTTAGACAGACGGTTAGGGGTAGGATTGGACCTAGGGTTTGGGTTAGGTTGAGGGCTAGGGTTATAGAGACGGTTAGGGTTAGGATTGGACCTAGGGTTATGGTTATGTTGAGGGCTTGGGTTAGGGAGACGTTTAGGGTTAGGATTGGACCTAGGGTTAGGGTTATGTTGAGGGCTAGGGTTAGAGAGACGGTTAGGGTTAGGATTGGACCTAGGGTAATGGTTATGTTGAGGGCTAGGGTTAGAGAGACGTTTAGGGTTAGGATTGGACCTAGGGTTAGGGTTATGTTGAGGGCTAGGTTTAGAGAGACGGTTAGTGCTAGGATTAAACCTAGGGTTAGGGTTAGGTTGAGGGCTAAGGTTAGAGAGACGGTTAGGATGAGGATTGGACATAGGGTTAGGGTTATGTTGAGGGCTAGCGTTAGAGAGACGGTTAGGGTTAGGATTGGACGTAGGGTTAGGGTTAGGTTGAGGGCTAGGGTTAGAGAGACGGTTAGGGTTAGGATTGCACCTAGGGTTAGGGTTATGCTGAGGGCTAGGGTTAGAGAGACGGTTAGGGTAATTATTGGACCTAGGGTTAGGGTTAGGTTGAGGGCTAGCGTTAGAGAGACGCTTAGGGTAAGGATTGGACCTAGGGTTAGGGTTAGGTTGAGGGCTACTGTTACAGAGACGGATAGGGTTAGGATTGGACCTAGGGTTAGGGTTAGGTTGAGGGCTATGGTTAGAGAGACGGTTAGGTTTCGGATTGGACCTAGTGTTAGGGTTATGTTGAGAGCTAGTGTTAGAGAGACGGTTAGGGTTAGGATTGGACCTAGGGTTAGGGTTATGTTGAGGGCTAGGTTTAGAGAGACGGTTAGGGTTAGGATTGGACCTAGGGTTAGGGTTATGTTGAGGGCAAGGGTTAGAGAGACGGTTAGGGTTAGGATTGGACCTAGGGTTAGGGTTAGGTTGAGGGCTACTGTTAGAGAGACGGTTAAGGTTAGGATTGGACCTAGGGTTAGGGTTATGCTGAGGGCTAGGGTTAGAGAGACGGTTAGGGTTATTATTGGACCTAGGGTTAGGGTTAGGTTGAGGGCTAGGGTTAGAGAAACGATTAGTGTTAGGATTGGACCGAGGGTTAGGGTTATGTTGAGGGCTAGAGTTAGAGAGTCGGTTAGGGTTAGGTTTGGACCTAGGTTTAGGGTTATGTTGAGGGCTATGGTTAGAGAGACGGTTAGGTTTAGGATTGGACCTAGGGTTAGGGTTATGTTGAGGGCTAGGGTTAGAGAGACGGTTAGGGTTAGGATTGGACCTAGGGTTAGGGTTAGGTTGAGGTCTAGGGTTAGAGAGACGGTTAGGGTTAGGATTGGACCTAGGGTTAGGGTTATGTTGAGGGCTAGTATTAGAGAAACGTTTAGGGTTAGGATTGGACCTAGGGTTAGGGTTATGTTGAGGGCTAGGTTTATAGAGAAGGTTAGGGTTAGGATTGGACCTAGGGTTAGGGTTATGTTGAGGGCTAGGGTTAGAGAGACGGTTAGGGTTAAGATTGGACCTAGGGTTAGGGTTATGTTGAGGACTAGGGTTAGAGAGACGGTTAGGGGTAGGATTGGACCTAGGGTTTGGGTTAGGTTGAGGGCTAGGGTTATAGAGACGGTTAGGGTTAGGATTGAACCTAGGGTTATGGTTATGTTGAGGGCTAGGGTTAGAGAGACGTTTAGGGTTAGGATTGGACCTAGGGTTAGGGTTATGTTGAGGGCTAGGGTTAGAGAGACGGTTAGGGGTAGGATTGGACCTAGGGTTTGGGTTAGGTTGAGGGCTAGGGTTAGAGAGACGGTTAGGGTGAGGATTGGACCTAGGGTTAGGGTTATGTTGAGGGCTAAGTTAGAGAGATGGTTAGGGTTACGATGGACCTAGGGTTAGGGTTATGTTGAGGGCTAGGGTTAGAGAGACGGTTAGGGTTAGGATTGGACCTAGGGTAATGGTTATGTTGAGGGCTAGGGTTAGAGAGACGTTTAAGGTTAGGATTGGACCTAGGGTTAGGGTTATGTTGAGGGCTAGTTTTAGAGAGACGGTTAGTGCTAGGATTAAACCTAGGGTTAGGGTTAGGTTGAGGGCTAAGGTTAGAGAGACGGTTAGGGTTAGGATTGGACCTAGGGTTAGGGTTATTTTGAGGGCTCGGGTTAGAGGGACGGTTAGGGTTGGATTGGACCTAGGGTTAGGGTTATGTTGAGGGCTAGGGTTAGAGAGACGGTTAGGGTTAGGATGGACCTAGGGTAGGGTTCTGTTGAGGGCTAGGGTTAGAGAGACGGTTAGGGTTAGGATTGGACCTAGGGTTAGGGTTATGCTGAGGGCTAGGGATAGAGAGACAGTTAGGGTTCGGATTGGACCTAGGGTTAGGGTTAGGTCGAGGGCTAGGGTTAGAGAGACGGTTAGGGTTAGGATTGCACCTAGGGTTAGGGTTATGCTGAGGGCTAGGGTTAGAGAGACGGTTAGGGTTATTATTGGACCTAGGGTTAGGGTTAGGTTGAGGTCTAGCGTTAGAGAGATGGTTAGGGTTAGGATTGGACCTAGGGTTAGGGTTAGGTTGAGGGCTAGGGTTAGAGAGACGGTTAGGGTTAGGATTGGACCTAGGGTTAGGGTTATGTTGAGGGCTGGAGTTAGAGTGACGGTTAGGGTTAGGATTGGACCTAGGGTTAGGGTTATGTTGAGGGCTAGGTTTAGAGAGACGGTTAGGGTTAGGATTGGACCTAGGGTTAGGGTTGGGTTGAGGGCTATGGTTAGAGAGACGGTTAGGTTTAGGATTGGACCTAGGGTTAGGGTTATGTTGAGGGCTAGGGTTAGAGAGACGGTTAGGGTTAGAATGGGACCTAGGGTTAGGGTTATGTTGAGGGCTAGGGTTAGAGAGACGGTTAGGGTTAGGATTGGACCCAGGGTTAGGGTTAGGTTGAGGGCAAGGGTTAGAGAGACGGTTAGGGTGAGTATTGGACCTAGGTTAGGGTTAGGTTGAGGGCTAGGGTTAGAGAGACGGTTAGGGTTAGGATTGGACCTAGGGTTAGGGTTACGTTGAGGGCTAGGGTTAGAGAGAAGGTTAGGGTTAGGATTGGACCTAGGGTTAGGGTTATGTTGTGGGCTAGGGTTAGAGAGACCGTTAGGGTTAGGATTGGACCTAGGGTTAGGGTTACGTTAAGGGCTAGGGTTAGAGAGACGGTTAGGGTTAGGATTGGACTTAGGGTTAGGGTTATGTTGAGGGCTAGGGTTAGAGAGACGGTTAGGGTTAGGATTGGACCTAGGGTTAGGGTTATGTTGAGGGCTAGTATTAGAGAGACGTTTAGGGTTAGGATTGGACCTAGGGTTAGGGTTATGTTGAGGGCTAGGGTTATAGAGAAGGTTAGGGTTAAGATTGGAGCTAGGGTGAGGGTTATGTTGAGGATTAGGGTTAGAGACACGGTTAGGGTTAGTATTGGACCTAGGGTTAGGGTTATGTTGAGGGCTAGGGTTAGAGAGACGGTTAGGGTTAGGATTGGACCTAGGGTTAGGGTTATGTTGAGGGCTAGGGTTAGAGAGACGGTTAGGGTTAGGATTGGACCTAGGGTTAGGGTTATGTTGAGGGCTCGGGTTAGAGGGACGGTTAGGGTTGGATTGGACCTAGGGTTAGGGTTATGTTGAGGGCTAGGGTTAGAGAGACGGTTAGGGGTAGGATTGGACCTAGGGTTAGGGTTATGCTGAGGGCTAGGGTTAGAGAGACGGTTAGGGTTCGGATTGGACCTAGGGTTAGGGTTAGGTTGAGGGCTAGGGTTAGAGACACGGTTAGGGTTAGGATTGGACCTAGGTTTAGGGTTATGCTGAGGGCTAGGGTTAGAGAGACGGTTAGGGTTATTATTGGACCTAGGGTTAGGGTTTGGTTGAGGGCTAGCATTAGAGAGACGGTTAGGGTTAGGATTTGACCTAGGGTTACGGTTATTTTGAGGTCTAGGGTAAGAGAGACGGTTAGGGTTACGATTGGACCTAGGGTTAGGGTTATGTTCAGGGCTAGGTTTAGAGAGACGGTTAGGGTTAGGATTGGACCTAGGGTTAGGGTTATGTTGAGGGCTAGGTTTAGAGAGACGGTTAGGGTTAGGATTGGACCTAGGGTTAGGGTTATGTTGAGGGCTAGGTTTAGAGAGACGGTTAGGGTTAGGATTGGACCTAGGGTTAGGGTTATGTTGAGGGCTAGGGTTAGAGAGACGGTTAGGGTTAGGATTGGACCTAGGGTTAGGGTTAGGTTGAGGGCTACTGTTAGAGAGACGGATAGGGTTAGGATTGGACCTAGGGTTAGGGTTAGGTTGAGGGCTATGGTTAGAGAGACGGTTAGGTTTCGGATTGGACCTAGGGTTAGGGTTATGTTGAGAGTTAGGGTTAGAGAGACAGTTATGGTTAGGATTGGACCTAGGGTTAGGGTTATGTTGAGGGCTAGGGTTAGAGAGACGGTTAGGGTTAGGATTGGACCTAGGGTTAGGGTTATGTTGAGGGCTAGGGTTAGAGAGACGGTTAGGGTTAGGAGTGGACCTAGGGTTAGGGTTAGGTTGAGGGCTACTGTTAGAGAGACGGTTAGGGTTAGGATTGGACCTAGGGTTAGGGTTATGCTGAGGGCTAGGGTTAGAGAGACGGTTAGGGTTATTATTGGACCTAGGGTTAGGGTTAGGTTGAGGGCTAGCGTTAGAGAGACGGTTAGGGTTAGGATTGGACCTAGGGTTAGGGTTAGGTTGAGGGCTAGGGTTAGAGAGACGGTTAGGTTTAGGATTGGACCTAGGGTTAGGGTTATGTTGAGGGCTAGGGTTAGAGAGACGGTTAGGGTTAGGATTGGACCTAGGGTTAGGGTAGGTTGAGGGCTACTGTTAGAGAGACGGTTAGGGTTAGGATTGGACCTAGGGTTAGGGTTAGGTTGAGGGCTATGGTCAGAGAGACGGTTAGGTTTAGGATTGGACCTAGGGTTAGGGTTATGTTGAGGGCTAGGGTTAGAGAGACGGTTAGGGTTAGAATGGGACCTAGGGTTAGGGTTATGTTGAGGGCTAGGGTTAGAGAGACGGTTAGGGTTAGGATTGGACCTAGGTTTAGGGTTATGTTGCGGGCTAGGGTTAGAGAGACGGTTAGGGTTAGGATTGGACCTAGGGTTAGGGTTATGTTGAGGGCTAGGGTTAGAGAGACGGTTAGGGTTAGGATTGGACCTAGGGTTAGGTTTAGGTTGAGGGCTAGGGTTAGAGAGACGGTTAGGTTTCGGATTGGACCTAGGGTTAGGGTTATGTTGAGAGCTAGTGTTAGAGAGACGGTTAGGGTTAGGATTGGACCTAGGGTTAGGGTTATGTTGAGGGCTAGGTTTAGAGAGACGGTTAGGGTTAGGATTGGACCTAGGGTTAGGGTTATGTTGAGGGCAAGGGTTAGAGAGACAGTTAGGGTTAGGATTGGACCTAGGGTTAGGGTTAGGTTGAGGGCTACTGTTAGAGAGACGGTTAAGGTTAGGATTGGACCTCGGGGTAGGGTTATGCTGAGGGCTAGGGTTAGAGAGACGGTTAGGGTTATTATTGGACCTAGCGTTAGGGTTAGGTTGAGGGCTAGGGTTAGAGAAACGGTGAGGGTTAGGATTGGACCGAGGGTTAGGGTTATGTTGAGGGCTAGAGTTAGAGAGTCGGTTAGGGTTAGGTTTGGACCTAGGTTTAGGGTTATGTTGAGGGCTATGGTTAGAGAGACGGTTAGGTTTAGGATTGGACCTAGGGTTAGGGTTATGTTGAGGGCTAGGGTTAGAGAGACGGTTAGGGTTAGGATTGGACCTAGGGTTAGGGTTAGGTTGAGGGCTAGGGTTAGAGAGACGGTTAGGGTTAGGATTGGACCTAGGGTTAGGGTTATGTTGAGGGCTAGTATTAGAGAGACGTTTAGGGTTAGGATTGGACCTAGGGTTAGGGTTATGTTGAGGGCTAGGGTTATAGAGAAGGTTAGGGTTAGGATTGGACCTAGGGTTAGGGTTATGTTGAGGGCTAGGGTTAGAGAGAAGGTTAGGGTTAGGATTGGACCTAGGGTTAGGGTTATGTTGAGGGCTAGGGTTAGAGAGACGGTTAGGGGTAGGATTGGACCTAGGGTTTGGGTTAGGTTGAGGGCTAGGGTTATAGAGACGGTTAGGGTTAGGATTGGACGTAGGGTTATGGTTATGTTGAGGGCTAGGGTTAGAGAGACGTTTAGGGTTAGGATTGGACCTAGGGTTAGGGTTATGTTGAGGGCTAGGGTTAGAGAGACGGTTAGGGGTAGGATTGGACCTAGGGTTTGGGTTAGGTTGAGGGCTAGGGTTAGAGAGACGGTTAGGGTGAGGATTGGACCTAGGGTTAGGGTTATGTTGAGGGCTATGTTAGAGAAACGGTTAGGGTTACGATGGACCTAGGGTTAGGGTTATGTTGAGGGCTAGGGTTAGAGAGACGGTTAGGGTTAGGATTGGACCTAGGGTAATGGTTATGTTGAGGGCTAGGGTTAGAGAGACGTTTAGGGTTACGATTGTACCTAGGGTTAGGGTTATGTTGAGGGCTAGGTTTAGAGAGACGGTTAGTGCTAGGATTAAACCTAGGGTTAGGGTTAGGTTGAGGGCTAAGGTTAGAGAGACGGTTAGGATGAGGATTGGACATAGGGTTAGGGTTATGTTGAGGGCTACGGTTAGAGAGACGGTTAGGGTTAGGATTGGACGTCGGATTAGGTTTAGGTTGAGGGCGAGGGTTAGAGAGACGGTTAGGGTTAGGATTGGACGTAGGGTTAGGGTTAGGTTGAGGGATAGGGTTAGAGAGACGGTTAGGGTTAGGATTGCACCTCTGGTTAGGGTTACGCTGAGGGCTAGGGTTAGAGAGACGGTTAGGGTTAGGATTGGACCTGGGGTTAGGGTTGGGTTGAGGGCTACTGTTAGAGAGACGGTTAGGGTTAGGATTGGACCTAGGGTTAGGGTTATTTTGAGGGCTCGGGTTAGAGGGACGGTTAGGGTTGGATTGGACCTAGGGTTAGGGTTAGGTTGAGGGCTACTGTTACAGAGGCGGATAGGGTTAGGATTGGACCTAGGGTTAGGGTTAGGTTGAGGGCTATGGTTAGAGAGACGGTTAGGTTTCGGATTGGACCTAGGGTTAGGGTTATGTTGAGAGCTAGGGTTAGAGAGACGGTTAGGGTTAGGATTGGACCTAGGGTTAGGGTTATGTTGAGGGCTAGGTTTAGAGAGACGGTTAGGGTTAGGATTGGACCTAGGGTTAGGGTTATGTTGAGGGCTAGGGTTAGAGAGACGGTTAGGGTTAGGAGTGGACCTAGGGTTAGGGTTAGGTTGAGGGCTACTGTTAGAGAGACGGTTAGGGTTAGGATTGGACCTAGGGTTAGGGTTATGCTGAGGGCTAGGGTTAGAGAGACGGTTAGGGTTATTATTGGACCTAGGGTTAGGGTTAGGTTGAGGGCTAGCGTTAGAGAGACGGTTAGGGTTAGGATTGGACCTAGGGTTAGGGTTATGTTGAGGGCTAAAGTTAGAGAAACGGTTAGGGTTAGGATTGGACCTAGGGTTAGGGTTATGTTGAGGGCTAGAGTTAGAGAGACGGTTAGGGTTAGGTTTGGACCTAGGTTTAGGGTTATGTTGAGGGCTATGGTTAGAGAGACGGTTCGGTTTAGGATTGGACCTAGGGTTAGTGTTATGTTGAGGGCTAGGGTTAGAGAGACGGTTAGGGTTAGGATTGGACCTGGGGTTAGGGTTGGGTTGAGGGCTACTGTTAGAGAGACGGTTAGGGTTAGGATTGGACCTAGGGTTAGGGTTATTTTGAGGGCTCGGGTTAGAGGGACGGTTAGGGTTGGATTGGACCTAGGGTTAGGGTTATGTTGAGGGCTAGGGTTAGAGAGACGGTTAGGGTTAGGATGGACCTAGGGTAGGGTTCTGTTGAGGGCGAGGGTTAGAGAGACGGTTAGGGTTAGGATTGGACCTAGGGTTAGGGTTATGCTGAGGGCTAGGGATAGAGAGACAGTTAGGGTTCGGATTGGACCTAGGGTTAGGGTTAGGTTGAGGGCTAGGGTTAGAGAGACGGTTAGGGTTAGGATTGGACCTAGGGTTAGGGTTATGTTGAGGGCTAGGTTTAGAGAGACGGTTAGGGTTAGGATTGGACCTAGGGTTAGGGTTATGTTGAGGGCTAGGGTTAGAGAGACGGTTAGGGTTAGGATTGGACCTAGGGTTAGGGTTAGGTTGAGGGCTACTGTTAGAGAGACGGATAGGGTTAGGATTGGACCTAGGGTTAGGCTTAGGTTGAGGGCTATGGTTAGAGAGACGGTTAGGTTTCGGATTGGACCTAGGGTTAGGGTTATGTTGAGAGCTAGGGTTAGAGAGACAGTTAGGGTTAGGATTGGACCTAGGGTTAGGGTTATGTTGAGGGCTAGGGTTAGAGAGACGGTTAGGGATAGGATTGGACCTAGGGTTAGGGTTATGTTGAGGGCTAGGGTTAGAGAGACGGTTAGGGTTAGGAGTGGACCTAGGGTTAGGGTTAGGTTGAGGGCTACTGTTAGAGAGACGGTTAGGGTTAGGATTGGACCTAGGGTTAGGGTTATGCAGAGGGCTAGGGTTAGAGAGACGGTTAGGGTTATTATTGGACCTAGGGTTAGGGTTAGGTTGAGGGCTAGCGTTAGAGAGACGGTTAGGGTTAGGATTGGACCTAGGGTTAGGGTTAGGTTGAGGGCTAGGGTTAGAGAGACGGTTAGGGTTAGGATTGGACCTAGGGTTAGGGTTAGGTTGAGGGCTACTGTTAGAGAGACGGTTAGGGTTAGGATTGGACCTAGGGTTAGGGTTAGGTTGAGGGCTATGGTCAGAGAGACGGTTAGGTTCAGGATTGGACCTAGGGTTAGGGTTATGTTGAGGGCTAGGGTTAGAGAGACGGTTAGGGTTAGGATTGGACCTAGTGTTAGGGTTAGGTTGAGGGCTACTGTTAGAGAGACGGTTAGGGTTAGGATTGGACCTAGGGTTAGGGTTAGGTTGAGGGCTATGGTCAGAGAGACGGTTAGGTTTAGGATTGGACCTAGGGTTAGGGTTATGTTGAGGGCTAGGGTTAGAGAGACGCTTAGGGTTAGAATGGGACCTAGGGTTAGGGTTATGTTGAGGGCTAGGGTTAGAGAGACGGTTAGGGTTAGGATTGGACCTAGGTTTAGGGTTATGTTGCGGGCTAGGGTTAGAGAGACGGTTAGGTTTCGGATTGGACCTAGGGTTAGGGTTATGTTGAGAGCTAGTGTTAGAGAGACGGTTAGGGTTAGGATTGGACCTAGGGTTAGGGTTATGTTGAGGGCTAGGTTTAGAGAGACGGTTAGGGTTAGGATTGGACCTAGGGTTAGGGTTATGTTGAGGGCAAGGGTTAGAGAGACGGTTAGGGTTAGGATTGGACCTAGGGTTAGGGTTAGGTTGAGGGCTACTGTTAGAGAGACGGTTAAGGTTAGGATTGGACCTAGGGTTAGTGTTATGCTGAGGGCTAGGGTTAGAGAGACGGTTAGGGTTATTATTGGACCTAGGGTTAGGGTTAGGTTGAGGGCTAGGGTTAGAGAAACGGTTAGGGTTAGGATTGGACCGAGGGTTAGGGTTATGTTGAGGGCTAGAGTTAGAGAGTCGGTTAGGGTTAGGTTTGGACCTAGGTTTAGGGTTATGTTGAGGGCTATGGTTAGAGAGACGGTTAGGTTTAGGATTGGACCTAGGGTTAGGGTTATGTTGAGGGCTAGGGTTAGAGAGACGGTTAGGGTTAGGATTGGACCTAGGGTTAGGGTTAGGTTGAGGGCTAGGGTTAGAGAGACGGTTAGGGTTAGGATTGGACCTAGGGTTAGGGTTATGTTGAGGGCTAGTATTAGAGAGACGTTTAGGGTTAGGATTGGACCTAGGGTTAGGGTTATGTTGAGGGCTAGGGTTATAGAGAAGGTTAGGGTTAGGATTGGACCTAGGGTTAGGGTTATGTTGAGGGCTAGGGTTAGAGAGAAGGTTAGGGTTAGGATTGGACCTAGGGTTAGGGTTATGTTGAGGGCTAGTGTTAGAGAGACGGTTAGGGGTAGGATTGGACCTAGGGTTTCGGTTAGGTTGAGGGCTAGGGTTATAGAGACGGTTAGGGTTAGGATTGGACCTAGGGTTATGGTTATGTTGAGGGCTAGGGTTAGAGAGACGGTTAGGGTTAGGATTGGACCTAGGGTAATGGTTATGTTGAGGGCTAGGGTTAGAGAGACGTTTAGGGTTAGGATTGGACCTAGGGTTAGGGTTATGTTGAGGGCTAGGTTTAGAGAGACGGTTAGTGCTAGGATTAAACCTAGGGTTAGGGTTAGGTTGGGGGCTAAGGTTAGAGAGACGGTTAGGATGAGGATTGGACATAGGGTTAGGGTTATGTTGAGGGCTACGGTTAGAGAGACGGTTAGGGTTAGGATTGGACGTCGGATTAGGTTTAGGTTGAGGGCGAGGGTTAGAGAGACGGTTAGGGTTAGGATTGGACGTAGGGTTAGGGTTAGGTTGAGGGCTAGGGTTAGAGAGACGGTTAGGGTTAGGATTGCACCTAGGGTTAGGGTTATGCTGAGGGCTAGGGTTAGAGAGACGGTTAGTGTTATTATTGGACCTAGGGTTAGGGTTAGGTTGAGGGCTACTGTTACAGAGGCGGATAGGGTTAGGATTGGACCTAGGGTTAGGGTTAGGTTGAGGGCTATGGTTAGAGAGACGGTTAGGTTTCGGATTGGACCTAGGGTTAGGGTTATGTTGAGAGCTAGGGTTAGAGAGACGGTTAGGGTTAGGATTGGACCTAGGGTTAGGGTTATGTTGAGGGCTAGGTTTAGAGAGACGGTTAGGGTTAGGATTGGACCTAGGGTTAGGGTTATGTTGAGGGCTAGGGTTAGAAAGACGGTTAGGGTTAGGAGTGGACCTAGGGTTAGGGTTAGGTTGAGGGCTACTGTTAGAGAGACGGTTAGGGTTAGGATTGGACCTAGGGTTAGGGTTATGCTGAGGGCTAGGGTTAGAGAGACGGTTAGGGTTATTATTGGACCTAGGGTTAGGGTTAGGTTGAGGGCTAGCGTTAGAGACGGTTAGGGTTAGGATTGGACCTAGGGTTAGGGTTATGTTGAGGGCTAAAGTTAGAGAAACGGTTAGGGTTAGGATTGGACCTAGGGTTAGGGTTATGTTGAGGGCTAGAGTTAGAGAGACGGTTACGGTTAGGTTTGGACCTAGGTTTAGGGTTATGTTGAGGGCTATGGTTAGAGAGACGGTTCGGTTTAGGATTGGACCTAGGGTTAGGGTTATGTTGAGGGCTAGGGTTAGAGAGACGGTTAGGGTTAGGATTGGACCTAGGGTTAGGGTTAGGTTGAGGGCTACTGTTAGAGAGACGGTTAGGGTTAGGATTGGACCTAGGGTTAGGGTTATGTTGAGGGCTCAGGTTAGAGGGACGGTTAGGGTTGGATTGGACCTAGGGTTAGGGTTATGTTGAGGGCTAGGGTTAGAGAGACGGTTAGGGTTCGGATGGACCTCGGGTAGGGTTCTGTTGAGGGCTAGGGTTAGAGAGACGGTTAGGGTTAGGATTGGACCTAGGGTTAGGGTTATGCTGAGGGCTAGGGTTAGAGAGACAGTTAGGGTTCGGATTGGACCTAGGGTTAGGGTTAGGTTGAGGGCTAGGGTTAGAGAGACGGTTAGGGTTAGGATTGCACCTAGGGTTAGGGTTATGCTGAGGGCTAGGGTTAGAGGGACGGTTAGGGTTATTATTGGACCTAGGGTTAGGGTTAGGTTGAGGGCTAGCGTTAGAGAGACGGTTAGGGTTAGGATTGGACCTAGGGTTAGGGTTAGGTTGAGGGCTAGGCTTAGAGAGACGGTTAGGGTTAGGATTGGACCTAGGGTTAGGGTTATGTTGAGGGCTAGAGTTAGAGTGACGGTTAGGGTTAGGATTGGACCTAGGGTTAGGGTTATGTTGAGGGCTAGGTTTAGAGAGACGGTTAGGCTTAGGATTGGACCTAGGGTTAGGGTTAGGTTGAGGGCTATGGTTAGAGAGACGGTTAGGTTTAGGATTGGACCTAGGGTTAGGGTTATGTTGAGGGCTAGGGTTAGAGAGACGGTTAGGGTTAGAACGGGACCTAGGGTTAGGGTTATGTTGAGGGCTAGGGTTAGAGAGACGGTTAGGGTTAGGATTGGACCCAGGGTTAGGGTTAGGTGGAGGGCAAGGGTTAGAGAGACGGTTAGGGTGAGTATTGGACCTAGGTTAGGGTTAGGTTGAGGGCTAGGGTTAGA
Organism: Miniopterus schreibersii; assembly: GCF_964146895.1. Lineage (NCBI taxonomy): Eukaryota > Metazoa > Chordata > Mammalia > Chiroptera > Miniopteridae > Miniopterus > Miniopterus schreibersii. Next base: position 85,706 of record NW_027669780.1, on the reverse strand, counting down.
GAGACGGTTACGGTTAGGATTGGACCTAGGGTTAGGGTTACGTTGAGGGCTAGGGTTAGAGAGAAGGTTAGGCTTAGGATTGGACCTAGGGTTAGGGTTATGTTGTGGGCTAGGGTTAGAGAGACCGTTAGGGTTAGGATTGGACCTAGGGTTAGGGTTACGTTGAGGGCTAGGGTTAGAGAGACGGTTAGGGTTAGGATTGGACTTAGGGTTAGGGTTATGTTGAGGGCTAGGGTTAGAGAGACGGTTAGGTTTAGGATTGGACCTAGGGTTAGGGTTATGTTGAGGGCTAGGGTTAGAGAGACGGTTAGGGTTAGGATTGGACCTAGGGTTAGGGTTAGGTTGAGGGCTACTGTTAGAGAGACGGATAGGGTTAGGATTGGACCTAGGGTTAGGGTTAGGTTGAGGGCTATGGTTAGAGAGACGGTTAGGTTTCGGATTGGACCTAGGGTTAGGGTTATGTTGAGAGCTAGGGTTAGAGAGACAGTTAGGGTTAGGATTGGACCTAGGGTTAGGGTTATGTTGAGGGCTAGGGTTAGAGAGACGGTTAGGGTTAGGATTGGACCTAGGGTTAGGGTTATGTTGAGGGCTAGGGTTAGAGAGACGGTTAGGGTTAGGAGTGGACCTAGGGTTAGGGTTAGGTTGAGGGCTACTGTTAGAGAGACGGTTAGGGTTAGGATTGGACCTAGGGTTAGGGTTATGCTGAGAGCTAGGGTTAGAGAGACGGTTAGGGTTATTATTGGACCTAGGGTTAGGGTTAGGTTGAGGGCTAGCGTTAGAGAGACGGTTAGGGTTAGGATTGGACCTAGGGTTAGGGTTAGGTTGAGGGCTAGGGTTAGAGAGACGGTTAGGTTTAGGATTGGACCTAGGGTTAGGGTTATGTTGAGGGCTAGGGTTAGAGAGACGGTTAGGGTTAGGATTGGACCTAGGGTTAGGGTTAGGTTGAGGGCTACTGTTAGAGAGACGGTTAGGGTTAGGATTGGACCTAGGGTTAGGGTTAGGTTGAGGGCTATGGTCAGAGAGACGGTTAGGTTTAGGATTGGACCTAGGGTTAGGGTTATGTTGAGGGCTAGGGTTAGAGAGACGGTTAGGGTTAGAATGGGACCTAGGGTTAGGGTTATGTTGAGGGCTAGGGTTAGAGAGACGGTTAGGGTTAGGATTGGACCTAGGTTTAGGGTTATGTTGCGGGCTAGGGTTAGAGAGAAGGTTAGGGTTAGGATTGGACCTAGGGTTAGAGTTATGTTGAGGGCTAGGGTTAGAGAGACGGTTAGGGTTAGGATTGGACCTAGGGTTAGGGTTATGTTGAGGGCTAGGGTTAGAGAGACGGTTAGGGTTAGGATTGGACCTAGGGTTAGGTTTAGGTTGAGGGCTAGGGTTAGAGAGACGGTTACGGTTAGGATTGGACCTAGGGTGAGGGTTATGTTGAGGGCTAGGGTTAGAGAGACGGTTAGGGTTAGGATTAGACCTAGGGTTAGGGTTATGTTGAGGGCTAGGTTAGAGAGGCGGTAAAGGTTAGGATTAGACCTAGGGTTAGCGTTATGTTGAGGGCTAAGGTTAGAGAGACGGTTAGGGTTAGGATTGGACCTAGGCTTAGGGTTATGTTGAGGGCTAGGGTTAGAGAGACGGTTAGGGTGAGGATTGGACCTAGGGTTAGGGTTATGTTGTGGGCTAGGGTTAGAGAGACGGTTAGGTTCAGGATTGGACCTAGGCTTAGGGTTATGTTGAGGGCTAGGGTTAGAGAGACGGTTAGGGCTAGGATTGGACCTAGGGTTTGGGTTATGTTGAGGGCTAGGGTTAGAGAGACGGTTAGGGTTAGGATTGGACCTAGGGTTAGGGTTATGTTGAGGGCTAGGGTTAGAGAGACGGTTAGGGTTAGGATTGGACCTAGGGTTAGGGTTATGTTGAGGGCTAGTGTTATAGAGACGGTTAGGGTTAGGATTGGAGTAGTGTTAGGGTTATGTTGAGGGCTAGGGTTAGAGAGACGGTTAGGGTTAGGATTGGACCTAGGGTTAGGGTTAGGTTGAGGGCTATGGTTAGAGAGACGGTTATGGTTAGGATTGGACATAGGGTTAGGGTTATGTTGAGGGTTAGGGTCAGAGAGACGGTTAGAGTTAGGATTGGACCTAGGGTTAGGGTTATGTTGAGGGCTAGGGTTAGAGAGACGGTTAGGGTTAGGATTAGACCTAGGGTTAGGGTTATGTTGAGGGCTAGGTTAGAGAGGCGGTAAAGGTTAGGATTAGACCTAGGGTTAGCGTTATGTTGAGGGCTAAGGTTAGAGAGACGGTTAGGGTTAGGATTGGACCTAGGCTTAGGGTTATGTTGAGGGCTAGGGTTAGAGAGACGGTTAGGGTGAGGATTGGACCTAGGGTTAGGGTTATGTTGAGGGCTAGGGTTAGAGAGACGGTTAGGGTTAGGATTGGACCTGGGGTTAGGGTTATGTTGAGGGCTAGGGTTAGAGAGATGGTTAGGGTGAGGATTGGACCTAGGGTTAGGGTTATGTTGAGGGCTAGGGTTAGAGAGACGGTTAGGGTGAGGATTGTATCTAGTGTTAGGGTTATGTTGAGGGCTAGGTTTAGAGAGACGGTTAGGGTTAGGATTGGACCTAGGGTTAGGGTTAGGTTGAGGGCTATGGTCAGAGAGACGGTTAGGTTTAGGATTGGACCTAGGGTTAGGGTTATGTTGAGGGCTAGGGTTAGAGAGACGGTTAGGGTTAGGATTGGACCTAGGGTTAGGGTTATGTTGAGGGCTAGGGTTAGAGAGACGGTTAGGGTTAGGATTGGACCTAGGTTTAGGGTTATGTTGCGGGCTAGGGTTAGAGAGACGGTTAGGGTTAGGATTGGACCTAGGGTTAGAGTTATGTTGAGGGCTAGGGTTAGAGAGACGGTTAGGGTTAGGATTGGACCTAGGGTTAGGTTTAGGTTGAGGGCTAGGGTTAGAGAGACGGTTACGGTTAGGATTGGACCTAGGGTGAGGGTTATGTTGAGGGCTAGGGTTAGAGAGACGGTTAGGGTTAGGATTAGACCTAGGGTTAGGGTTATGTTGAGGGCTAGGTTAGAGAGGCGGTAAAGGTTAGGATTAGACCTAGGGTTAGCGTTATGTTGAGGGCTAAGGTTAGAGAGACGGTTAGGGTTAGGATTGGACCTAGGCTTAGGGTTATGTTGAGGGCTAGGGTTAGAGAGACGGTTAGGGTGAGGATTGGACCTAGGGTTAGGGTTATGTTGAGGGCTAGGGTTAGAGAGACGGTTAGGTTCAGGATTGGAACTAGGCTTAGGGTTATGTTGAGGGCTAGGGATAGAGAGACGGTTAGGGCTAGGATTGGACCTAGGGTTTGGGTTATGTTGAGGGCTAGGGTTAGAGAGACGGTTAGGGTTAGCATTGGACCTAGGGTTAGGGTTATGTTGAGGGCTAGGGTTAGAGAGACGGTTAGGGTTAGGATTGGACCTAGGGTTAGGGTTATGTTGAGGGCTAGGTTAGAGAGGCGGTAAAGGTTAGGATTAGACCTAGGGTTAGCGTTATGTTGAGGGCTAAGGTTAGAGAGACGGTTAGGGATAGGATTGGACCTAGGCTTAGGGTTATGTTGAGGGCTAGGGTTAGAGAGACGGTTAGGGTGAGGATTGAACCTAGGGTTAGGGTTATGTTGAGGGCTAGGGTTAGAGAGACGGTTAGGGTTAGGATTGGACCTGGGGTTAGGGTTATGTTGAGGGCTAGGGTTAGAGAGATGGTTAGGGTGAGGATTGGACCTAGGGTTAGGGTTATGTTGAGGGCTAGGGTTAGAGAGACGGTTAGGGTGAGGATTGTATCTAGTGTTAGGGTTATGTTGAGGGCTAGGTTTAGAGAGACGGTTAGGGTTAGGATTAGACCTACGGTTAGGGGTATGTTGAGGGCTAGGGTTAGAGAGACGATTAGGGTTAGGATTGGACCTAGGGTTAGTGTTATGTTGAGGGCTAGGTTTAGAGAGACGGTTAGTGCTAGGATTAGACCTAGGGTTAGGGTTAGGTTGAGGGCTAAGGTTAGAGAGACGGTTAGGATGAGTATTGGACATAGGGCTAGGGTTATGTTGAGGGCTAGGGTTAGAGAGACGGTTAGCGTTAGGATTGGACGTAGGGTTAGGGTTAGGTTGAGGGCTAGGGTTAGAGAGACGGTTAGGGTTAGGATTGGAACTAGGGTTAGGGTTATGTTGAGGGATAGGGTTAGAGAGACGGTTAAGGTTAGGATTGGACCTAGGGTTAGGGTTATGTTGAGGGCTAGTGTTATAGAGACGGTTAGGGTTAGGATTGGAGTAGTGTTAGGGTTATGTTGAGGGCTAGGGTTAGAGACACGGTTAGGGTTAGGATTGGACCTAGGGCTAGGGTTAGGTTAAGGGCTAAGGTTAGAGAGACGGTTATGGTTAGGATTGGACATAGGGTTAGGGTTATGTTGAGGGTTAGGGTTAGAGAGACGGTTAGAGTTAGGATTGGACCTACGGTTAGGGTTATGTTGAGGGCTAGGGTTAGAGAGACGGTTAGGGTTAGGATTAGACTTAGGGTTAGGGTTATGTTGACGGCTAGGTTAGAGGGGCGGTAAAGGTTAGGATTAGACCTAGGGTTAGCGTTATGTTGAGGGCTAAGGTTAGAGGGACGGTTAGGGTTAGGATTGGACCTAGGCTTAGGGTTATGTTGAGGGCTAGGGTTAGAGAGACGGTTAGGGTGAGGATTGGACCTAGGGTTAGGGTTATGTTGAGGGCTAGGGTTAGAGAGACGGTTAGGGTTAGGATTGGACCTGGGGTTAGGGTTATGTTGAGGGCTAGGGTTAGAGAGACGGTTAGGGTGAGGATTGGACCTGGGGTTAGGGTTATGTTGAGGGCTAGGGTTAGAGAGACGGTTAGGGTGAGGATTGTATCTAGTGTTAGGGTTATGTTGAGGGCTAGGTTTAGAGAGACGGTTAGGGTTAGGATTAGACCTACGGTTAGGGGTATGTTGAGGGCTAGGGTTATAGAGACGATTAGGGTTAGGATTGGACCTAGGGTTAGGGTTATGTTGAGGGCTAGGTTTAGAGAGACGGTTAGGGTTATGATTGGACCTAGGGTTAGGGTTATGTTGAGGGCTAGGTTAGAGAGACGGTAAAGGTTAGGATTAGACCTAGGGTTAGCGTTATGTTGAGGGCTAAGGTTAGAGAGACGGTTAGGGTTAGGATTGGACCTAGGCTTAGGGTTATGTTGAGGGCTAGGGTTAGAGAGACGGTTAGGGTTATGATTGGACCTAGGGTTAGGGTTATGTTGAGGGCTAGGGTTAGAGAGACGGTTAGGGTTAGGATTGGACCTGGGGTTAGGGTTATGTTGAGGGCTAGGGTTAGAGAGACGGTTAGGGTGAGGATTGGACCTAGGGTTAGGGTTACGTTGAGGGCTAGGGTTAGAGAGACAGTTAGGGTTAGGATTAGACCTACGGTTAGGGGTATGTTGAGGGCTAGGGTTAGAGAGACGATTAGGGTTAGGATTGGACCTAGGGTTAGGGTTATGTTGAGGGCTAGGTTTAGAGAGACGGTTAGGGTTATGATTGGACCTAGGGTTAGGGTTATGTTGAGGGCTAGGGTTAGACAGACGGTAAGGGTTAGGATTGGACCTAGGGTTAGGGTTATGTTGAGGGCTAGGGTTAGAGAGACGGTTAGGGTTAGGATTGGACCTAGGGTTAGGGTCATGTTGAGGGCTAGGGTTAGAGAGACTGTTAGGGTTAGAATTGGACCTAGGTTTAAGGTTAGGTTGAGGGCTAGGGTTAGAGAGACGGTTAGGGTTAGGATTGGACCTAGGGTTAGGGTTATGTTGAGGGCTAGGTTTAGAGAGACGGTTAGGGTTAGGATTGGACCTAGGGTTAGGGTTATGTTGAGGGCTAGGGTTAAAGAGACGGTTAGGGTTAGGATTGGACCTAGGGTGAGGGTTATGTTGAGGGCTAGGGTTAGAGAGACGGTTAGGGTTAGGATTGGACCTAGGGTTAGGGTTAGGTTGAGGGCTAGGTTTAGAGAGACGGTTAGGGTTAGGATTAAACCTAGGGTTAGGGTTATGTTGAGGGCTAGGGTTAGAGAGACGGTTAGGGTTAGGATTGGACCTAGGGTTAGGGTTATGTTGAGGGCTAGGGTTAGAGAGACGGTTAGGGTTAGGATTGGACCTAGGGTTAGGGTTATGTTGAGGGCTAGGTTTAGAGAGACGGTTAGGGTTAGGATTAAACCTAGGGTTAGGGTTATGTTGAGGGCTAGGGTTAGAGAGACGGTTAGGGTTAGGATTGGACCTAGGGTTAGGGTTATGTTGAGGGCTACTGTTAGACAGACGGTTAGGGTTAGGATTGGACCTAGGGTTAGGGTTATGTTGAGGGCTAGGGTTAGAGAGACGGTTAGGGTGAGGATTGGAACTAGGGTTAGGTTTATGTTGAGGGCCAGGGTTAGAGAGACGGTTAGGGTTAGGATTGGACCTAGGGTTAGGGTTAGGTGAGGGCTAGGGTTAGAGAGACGGTTATGGTTACGATTGGAACTAGGGTTAGGGTTAGGTTGAGGGCTAGGGTTAGAGAGACGGTTAGGGTTAGGATTGGACCTAGGGTTATTGTTCCGTTGAAGGCTAGGTTTAGACAGACCGTTAGGGCTAGGATTGGACCTAGGGTTAGGGTTATGTTGAGGGCTAGGGTTAGAGAGACGGTTAGGGTTAGGATTGGACCTAGGGTTAGGGTTATGTTGAGGGCTAGGGTTAGAGAGACTGTTAGGGTTAGAATTGGACCTAGGTTTAGGGTTAGGTTGAGGGCTAGGGTTAGGGAGACGGTTAGGGTTAGGATTGGACCTAGGGTTAGGGTTATGTAGAGGGCTAGGGTTAGAGAGACGGTTAGGGTTAGGATTGGACCTAGGGTTAGGGTTATGTTGAGGGCTAGGGTTAGAGAGACGGTTAGGGTTACGATTGGACCTAGGGTTAGGGTTATGTTGAGGGCTAGTGTTATAGAGACGGTTAGGGTTAGGATTGGAGTAGTGTTAGGGTTATGTTGAGGGCTAGGGTTAGAGAGACGGTTAGGGTTAGGATTGGACCTAGGATTAGGGTTAGGTTGAGGGCTATGGTTAGAGAGACGGTTATGGTTAGGATTGGACATAGGGTTAGGGTTATGTTGAGGGTTAGGGTCAGAGAGACGGTTAGAGTTAGGATTGGACCTAGGGTTAGGGTTATGTTGAGGGCTAGGGTTAGAGAGACGGTTAGGGTTGGGATTAGACCTAGGGTTAGGGTTATGTTGAGGGCTAGGTTAGAGAGGCGGTAAAGGTTAGGATTAGACCTAGGGTTAGCGTTATGTTGAGGGCTAAGGTTAGAGAGACGGTTAGGGTTAGGATTGGACCTAGGCTTAGGGTTATGTTGAGGGCTAGGGTTAGAGAGACGGTTAGGGTGAGGATTGGACCTAGGGTTAGGGTTATGTTGAGGGCTAGGGTTAGAGAGACGGTTAGGGTTAGGATTGGACCTGGGGTTAGGGTTATGTTGAGGGCTAGGGTTAGAGAGATGGTTAGGGTGAGGATTGGACCTAGGGTTAGGGTTATGTTGAGGGCTAGGGTTAGAGAGACGGTTAGGGTGAGGATTGTATCTAGTGTTAGGGTTATGTTGAGGGCTAGGTTTAGAGAGACGGTTAGGGTTAGGATTGGACCTAGGGTTAGGGTTAGGTTGAGGGCTATGGTCAGAGAGACGGTTAGGTTTAGGATTAGACCTAGGGATAGGGTTATGTTGAGGGCTAGGGTTAGAGAGACGGTTAGGGTTAGAATGGGACCTAGGGTTAGGGTTATGTTGAGGGCTAGGGTTAGAGAGACGGTTAGGGTTAGGATTGGACCTAGGTTTAGGGTTATGTTGCGGGCTAGGGTTAGAGAGACGGTTAGGGTTAGGATTGGACCTAGGGTTAGAGTTATGTTGAGGGCTAGGGTTAGAGAGACGGTTAGGGTTAGGATTGGACCTAGGGTTAGGGTTATGTTGAGGGCTAGGGTTAGAGAGACGGTTAGGGTTAGGATTGGACCTAGGGTTAGGTTTAGGTTGAGGGCTAGGGTTAGAGAGACGGTTACGGTTAGGATTGGACCTAGGGTGAGGGTTATGTTGAGGGCTAGGGTTAGAGAGACGGTTAGGGTTAGGATTAGACCTAGGGTTAGGGTTATGTTGAGGGCTAGGTTAGAGAGGCGGTAAAGGTTAGGATTAGACCTAGGGTTAGCGTTATGTTGAGGGCTAAGGTTAGAGAGACGGTTAGGGTTAGGATTGGACCTAGGCTTAGGGTTATGTTGAGGGCTAGGGTTAGAGAGACGGTTAGGGTGAGGATTGGACCTAGGGTTAGGGTTATGTTGAGGGCTAGGGTTAGAGAGACGGTTAGGTTCAGGATTGGACCTAGGCTTAGGGTTATGTTGAGGGCTAGGGTTAGAGAGACGGTTAGGGCTAGGATTGGACCTAGGGTTTGGGTTATGTTGAGGGCTAGGGTTAGAGAGACGGTTAGGGTTAGGATTGGAGTAGTGTTAGGGTTATGTTGAGGGCTAGGGTTAGAGAGACGGTTAGGGTTAGGATTGGACCTAGGGTTAGGGTTAGGTTGAGGGCTATGGTTAGAGAGACGGTTATGGTTAGGATTGGACATAGGGTTAGGGTTATGTTGAGGGTTAGTGTCAGAGAGACGGTTAGAGTTAGGATTGGACCTAGGGTTAGGGTTATGTTGAGGGCTAGGGTTAGAGAGACGGTTAGGGTTAGGATTAGACCTAGGGTTAGGGTTATGTTGAGGGCTAGGTTAGAGAGGCGGTAAAGGTTAGGATTAGACCTAGGGTTAGCGTTATGTTGAGGGCTAAGGTTAGAGAGACGGTTAGGGTTAGGATTGGACCTAGGCTTAGGGTTATGTTGAGGGCTAGGGTTAGAGAGACGGTTAGGGTGAGGATTGGACCTAGGGTTAGGGTTATGTTGAGGGCTAGGTTTAGAGAGACGGTTAGGGTTAGGATTGGACCTGGGGTTAGGGTTATGTTGAGGGCTAGGGTTAGAGAGATGGTTAGGGTGAGGATTGGACCTAGGGTTAGGGTTATGTTGAGGGCTAGGGTTAGAGAGACGGTTAGGGTTAGGATTAGACCTACGGTTAGGGGTATGTTGAGGGCTAGGGTTAGAGAGACGATTAGGGTTAGGATTGGACCTAGGGTTAGTGTTATGTTGAGGGCTAGGTTTAGAGAGACGGTTAGTGCTAGGATTAGACCTAGGGTTAGGGTTAGGTTGAGGGCTAAGGTTAGAGAGACGGTTAGGATGAGTATTGGACATAGGGCTAGGGTTATGTTGAGGGCTAGGGTTAGAGAGACGGTTAGCGTTAGGATTGGACGTAGGGTTAGGGTTAGGTTGAGGGCTAGGGTTAGAGAGACGGTTAGGGTTAGGATTGGAACTAGGGTTAGGGTTATGTTGAGGGATAGGGTTAGAGAGACGGTTAGAGTTAGGATTGGACCTAGGGTTAGGGTTATGTTGAGGGCTAGGGTTAGAGAGACGGTTAGGGTTAGGATTAGACTTAGGGTTAGGGTTATGTTGAGGGCTAGGTTAGAGAGGCGGTAAAGGTTAGGATTAGACCTAGGGTTAGCGTTATGTTGAGGGCTAAGGTTAGAGGGACGGTTAGGGTTAGGATTGGACCTAGGCTTAGCGTTATGTTGAGGGCTAGGGTTAGAGAGACGGTTAGGGTGAGGATTGGAACTAGGGTTAGGTTTATGTTGAGGGCTAGGGTTAGAGAGACAGTTATGGTTACGATTGGAACTAGGGTTAGGGTTAGGTTGAGGGCTAGGGTTAGAGAGACGGTTAGGGTTAGGATTGGACCTAGGGTTATTGTTCCGTTGAAGGCTAGGGTTAGACAGACCGTTAGGGCTAGGATTGGACCTGGGGTTAGGGTTATGTTGAGGGCTAGGGTTAGAGAGACGGTTAGGGTTAGGATTGGTCCTAGGGTTAGGGTTATGTTGAGGGCTAGGGTTAGAGAGACTGTTAGGGTTAGAATTGGACCTAGGTTTAGGGTTAGGTTGAGGGCTAGGGTTAGGGAGACGGTTAGGGATAGGATTGGACCTAGGGTTAGGGTTATGTAGAGGGCTAGGGTTAGAGAGACGGTTAGGGTTAGGATTGGACCTAGGGTTAGGGTTATGTTGAGGGCTAGGGTTAAAGAGACGGTTAGGGTTACGATTGGACCTAGGGTTAGGGTTATGTTGAGGGCTAGGGTTAGAGAGACGGTTAGGGTTAGGATTGGACCTAGGGTTAGGCTTATGTTGAGGGCTAGGTTTAGAGAGACGGTTAGGGTTAGGATTAAACCTACGGTTAGTGTTATGTTGAGGGCTAGGGTTAGAGAGACAGTTAGGGTTAGGATTGGACCTAGGGTTAGGGTTATGTTGAGGGCTAGTGTTAGAGAGACTGTTACGGTTAGGATTGGACCTAGGGTTAGGGTTATGTTGAGGGCTAGGGTTAGAGAGACGGTTAGGGTGAGGATTGGACCTAGGGTTAGTGTTATGTTGAGGGCTAGGGTTAGAGAGACGGTTATGGTTACGATTGGACCTAGGGTTAGTGTTAGGTTGAGGGCTAGTGTTAGAGAGACGGTTAGGGTTAGGATTCCACCTGGGGTTAGGGTTATGATGAGGGCTAGGGTTAGAGAGACGGTTAGGGTGAGGTATGGACCTAGGGTTAGGGTTAGGTTGAGGCCTACTGTTAGAGAGACAGATAGGGTTAGGATAGGACCTAGGGTTAGGGTTAGGTTGAGGGCTATGGTTAGAGAGACGGTTAGGTTTCGGATTGGACCTAGGGTTAGGGTTGTGTTGAGAGCTAGGGTTAGAGAGACAGTTAGGGTTAGGATTGGACCTAGGGTTAGGGTTATGTTGAGGGCTAGGGTTAGAGAGACGGTTAGGGTTAGGATTGGACCTAGGGTTAGGGTTATGTTGAGGGCTAGGGTTAGAGAGACGGTTAGGGTTAGGAGTGGACCTAGGGTTAGGGTTAGGTTGAGGGCTACTGTTAGAGAGACGGTTAGGGTTAGGATTGGACCTAGGGTTAGGGTTATGCTGAGGGCTATGGTTAGAGAGACGGTTAGGGTTATTATTGGACTTAGGGTTAGGGTTAGGATGAGGGCTAGCGTTAGAGAGACGGTTAGGGTTAGGATTGGACCTAGGGTTAGGGTTAGGTTGAGGGCTAGGGTTAGAGAGACGGTTAGGTTTAGGATTGGACCTAGGGTTAGGGTTATGTTGAGGGCTAGGGTTAGAGAGACGGTTAGGTTTAGGATTGGACCTAGGGTTAGGGTTATGTTGAGGGCTAGGGTTAGAGAGACGGTTAGGGTTAGAATGGGACCTAGGGTTAGGGTTATGTTGAGGGCTAGGGTTAGAGAGACGGTTAGGGTTAGGATTGGACCTAGGTTTAGGGTTATGTTGCGGGCTAGGGTTAGAGAGACGGTTAGGGTTAGGATTGGACCTAGGGTTAGAGTTATGTTGAGGGCTAGGGTTAGAGAGACGGTTAGGTTTAGGATTGGACCTAGGGTTAGGGTTATGTTGAGGGCTAGGGTTAGAGAGACGGTTAGGGTTAGGAGTGGACCTAGGGTTAGGGTGAGGTTGAGGGCAACTGTTAGAGAGACGGTTAGGGTTAGGATTGGACCTAGGGTTAGGTTTAGGTTGAGGGCTAGGGTTAGAGAGACGGTTACGGTTAGGATTGGACCTAGGGTGAGGGTTATGTTGAGGGCTAGGGTTAGAGAGACGGTTATGGTTAGGATTGGACCTAGGGTTAGGGTTATGTTGAGGGCTAGGGTTAAAGAGACGGTTAGGGTTAAGATTGGACCTAGGGTGAGGGTTATGTTGAGGGCTAGGTTTAGAGAGACGGTTAGGGTTAGGATTAAACCTAGGGTTAGGTTTATGTTGAGGGCTAGGGTTAGAGAGACGGTTAGGGTGAGGATTGGACCTAGGGTTAGGGTTATATTGAGGGCTAGTGTTAGAGAGACGGTTAGGGTTAAGATTGGACCTAGGGTTAGGGTTATGTTGAGGGCTAGGGTTAGAGAGACGGTTAGGGTGAGGATTGGACCTAGGGTTAGGGTTATGTAGAGGGCTAGGGTTAGAGAGACGGTTAGGTTCAGGATTGGACCTAGGCTTAGGGTTATGTTGAGGGCTAGGGTTAGAGAGACGGTTAGGGCTAGGATTGGACCTAGGGTTTGGGTTATGTTGAGGGCTAGGTTTAGAGAGACGGTTAGGGTTAGGATTAAACCTAGGGTTAGGTTTATGTTGAGGGCTAGGGTTAGAGAGACGGTTAGGGTGAGGATTGGACCTAGGGTTAGGGTTATGTTGAGGGCTAGGGTTAGAGAGACTGTTATGGTTAGGATTGGACCTAGGGGTATGGTTATGTTGAGGGCTAGGGTTATAGAGACGGTTAGGGTTAGAATTGGACCTAGGGTTAGGGTTATGTTGAGGGCTAGGTTTAGAGAGACGGTTAGTGCTAGGATTAGACCTAGGGTTAGGGTTAGGTTGAGGGCTAAGGTTAGAGAGACGGTTAGGATGAGTATTGGACATAGGGTTAGGGTTATGTTGAGGGCTAGCGTTAGAGAGACGGTTAGCGTTAGGATTGGACGTAGGGTTAGGGTTAGGTTGAGGGCTAGGGTTAGAGAGACGGTTAGGGTTAGGATTGGACCTAGGGTTAGGGTTATGTTGAGGGCTAGGGTTAGAGAGACGGTTAGGGTTAGGATAGGACCTAGGGTTAGGGTTATGTTGAGGGCTAGTGTTATAGAGACGGTTAGGGTTAGGATTGGAGTAGTGTTAGGGTTATGTTGAGGGCTAGGGTTAGAGAGACGGTTAGGGTTAGGATTGGACCTAGGGTTAGGGTTAGGTTGAGGGCTATGGTTAGAGAGACGGTTATGGTTAGGATTGGACATAGGGTTAGGGTTATGTTGAGGGTTAGGGTTAGAGAGACGGTTAGGGTTAGGATTGGACCTAGGGTTAGGGTTATGTTGAGGGCTAGGGTTAGAGGGACGGTTAGGGTTAGGATTAGACCTAGGGTTAGGGTTATGTTGAGGGCTAGGTTAGAGAGGCGGTAAAGGTTAGGATTATACCTAGGGTTAGCGTTATGTTGAGGGCTAAGGTTAGAGAGACGGTTAGGGTTAGGATTGGACCTAGGGTTAGTGTTATGTTGAGGGCTACTGTTAGACAGACGGTTAGGGTTAGGATAGGACCTAGGGTTAGGGTTATGTTGAGGGCTAGTGTTATAGAGACGGTTAGGGTTAGGATTGGAATAGTGTTAGGGTTATGTTGAGGGCTAGGGTTAGAGAGACGGTTAGGGTTAGGATTGGACCTAGGGTTAGGGTTAGGTTGAGGGCTATGGTTAGAGAGACGGTTATGGTTAGGATTGGACATAGGGTTAGGGTTATGTTGAGGGTTAGGGTTAGAGAGACGGTTAGGGTTAGGATTGGACCTAGGGTTAGGGTTATGTTGAGGGCTAGGGTTAGAGGGACGGTTAGGGTTAGGATTAGACCTAGGGTTAGGGTTATGTTGAGGGCTAGGTTAGAGAGGCGGTAAAGGTTAGGATTATACCTAGGGTTAGCGTTATGTTGAGGGCTAGGGTTAGAGAGACGGTTAGGGTTAGGATTGGACCTAGGGTTAGGGTTATGTTGAGGGCTAGGGTTAGAGAGACTGTTAGGGTTAGAATTGGACCTAGGTTTAGGGTTAGGTTGAGGGCTAGGGTTAGGGAGACGGTTAGGGTTAGGATTGGACCTAGGGTTAGGGTTATGTAGAGGGCTAGGGTTAGAGAGACGGTTAGGGTTAGGATTGGACCTAGGGTTAGGGTTATGTTGAGGGCTAGGGTTAAAGAGACGGTTAGGGTTACGATTGGACCTAGGGTTAGGGTTATGTTGAGGGCTAGGGTTAGAGAGACGGTTAGGGTTAGGATTGGACCTAGGGTTAGGGTTATGTTGAGGGCTAGGTTTAGAGAGACGGTTAGGGTTAGGATTAAACCTAGGGTTAGTGTTATGTTGAGGGCTAGGGTTAGAGAGACAGTTAGGGTTAGGATTGGACCTAGGGTTAGGGTTATGTTGAGGGCTAGTGTTAGAGAGATTGTTACGGTTAGGATTGGACCTAGGGTTAGGGTTATGTTGAGGGCTAGGGTTAGAGAGACGGTTAGGGTGAGGATTGGACCTAGGGTTAGTGTTATGTTGCGGGCTAGGGTTAGAGAGACGGTTATGGTTACGATTGGACTTAGGTTTAGGGTTAGGTTGAGGGCTAGTGTTAGAGAGACGGTTAGGGTTAGGATTCCACCTGGGGTTAGGGTTATGATGAGGGCTAGGGTTAGAGAGACGGTTAGGGTGAGGATTGTACCTAGGGTTAGGGTTAGGTTGAGGGCTACTGTTAGAGAGACAGATAGGGTTAGGATAGGACCTAGGGTTAGGGTTAGGTTGAGGGCTATGGTTATAGAGACGGTTAGGTTTCGGATTGGACCTAGGGTTAGGGTTATGTTGAGAGCTAGGGTTAGAGAGACAGTTAGGGTTAGGATTGGACCTAGGGTTAGGGTTATGTTGAGGGCTAGGGTTAGAGAGACGGTTAGGGTTAGGATTGGACCTAGGGTTAGGGTTATGTTGAGGGCTAGGGTTAGAGAGACGGTTAGGGTTAGGAGTGGACCTAGGGTTAGGGTTAGGTTGAGGGCTACTGTTAGAGAGACGGTTAGGGTTAGGATTGGACCTAGGGTTAGGGTTATGCTGAGGGCTATGGTTAGAGAGACGGTTAGGGTTATTATTGGACTTAGGGTTAGGGTTAGGATGAGGGCTAGCGTTAGAGAGACGGTTAGGGTTAGGATTGGCCCTAGGGTTAGGGTTAGGTTGAGGGCTAGGGTTAGAGAGACGGTTAGGTTTAGGATTGGACCTAGGGTTAGGGTTATGTTGAGGGCTAGGGTTAGAGAGACGGTTAGGTTTAGGATTGGACCAGGGTTAGGGTTATGTTGAGGGCTAGGGTTAGAGAGACGGTTAGGGTTAGAATGGGACCTAGGGTTAGGGTTATGTTGAGGGCTAGGGTTAGAGAGACGGTTAGGGTTAGGATTGGACCTAGGTTTAGGGTTATGTTGCGGGCTAGGGTTAGAGAGACGGTTAGGGTTAGGATTGGACCTAGGGTTAGAGTTATGTTGAGGGCTAGGGTTAGAGAGACGGTTAGGGTTAGGATTGGACCTAGGGTTAGTGTTATGTTGAGGGCTACTGTTAGACAGACGGTTAGGGTTAGGATTGGACCTAGGGTTAGGGTTATGTTGAGGGCTAGGGTTACAGAGACGGTTAGGGTGAGGATTGGACCTAGGGTTAGGTTTATGTTGAGGGCTAAGGTTAGAGAGACGGTTAGGGTTAGGATTGGACCTAGGGTTAGGGTTAGGTTGAGGGCTAGGGTTAGAGAGACGGTTATGGTTACGATTGGAACTAGGGTTAGGGTTAGGTTGAGGGCTAGGGTTAGAGAGACGGTTAGGGTTAGGATTGGACCTAGGGTTATTGTTCCGTTGAAGGCTAGGGTTAGACAGACCGTTAGGGCTAGGATTGGACCTGGGGTTAGGGTTATGTTGAGGGCTAGGGTTAGAGAGACGGTTAGGGTTAGGATTGGACCTAGGGTTAGGGTTATGTTGAGGGTTAGGGTTAGAGAGACTGTTAGGGTTAGAATTGGACCTAGGTTTAGGGTTAGGTTGAGGGCTAGGGTTAGAGAGACGGTTAGGGTTAGGAGTGGACCTAGGGTTAGGGTTATGTAGAGGGCTAGGGTTAGAGAGACGGTTAGGGTTAGGATTGGACCTAGGGTTAGGGTTATGTTGAGGGCTAGGGTTAAAGAGACGGTTAGGGTTACGATTGGACCTCGGGTTAGGGTTATGTTGAGGGCTAGGGTTAGAGAGACGGTTAGGGTTAGGATTGGACCTAGGGTTAGGGTTATGTTGAGGGCTAGGTTTAGAGAGACGGTTAGGGTTAGGATTAAACCTAGGGTTAGTGTTATGTTGAGGGTTAGGGTTAGAGAGACGGTTAGGGTTAGGATTGGACCTAGGGTTAGGGTTATGTTGAGGGCTAGTGTTAGAGAGACTGTTACGGTTAGGATTGGACCTAGGGTTAGGGTTATGTTGAGGGCTAGGGTTAGAGAGACGGTTAGGGTGAGGATTGGACCTAGGGTTAGTGTTATGTTGAGGCCTAGGGTTAGAGAGACGGTTAGGGTTAGGATTGGACCTAGGGTTAGGGTTAGGTTGAGGGCTATGGTTAGAGAGACGGTTATGGTTACGATTGCACCTAGGGTTAGGGTTAGGTTGAGGGCTAGTGTTAGAGAGACGGTTAGGGTTAGGATTGGACCTGGGGTTAGGGTTATGATGAGGGCTAGGGTTAGAGAGACGGTTAGGGTTAGGATTGGACCTAGGGTTAGGGTTATGTTGAGGGCTAGGGTTAGAGAGACTGTTAGGGTTAGAATTGGACCTAGGTTTAGGGTTAGGTTGAGGGCTAGGGTTAGGGAGACGGTTAGGGTTAGGATTGGACCTAGGGTTAGGGTTATGTAGAGGGCTAGGGTTAGAGAGACGGTTAGGGTTAGGATTGGACCTAGGGTTAGGGTTATGTTGAGGGCTAGGGTTAAAGAGACGGTTAGGGTTACGATTGGACCTAGGGTTAGGGTTATGTTGAGGGCTAGGGTTAGAGAGACGGTTAGGGTTAGGATTGGACCTAGGGTTAGGGTTATGTTGAGGGCTAGGTTTAGAGAGACGGTTAGGGTTAGGATTAAACCTAGGGTTAGTGTTATGTTGAGGGCTAGGGTTAGAGAGACAGTTAGGGTTAGGATTGGACCTAGGGTTAGGGTTATGTTGAGGGCTAGTGTTAGAGAGATTGTTACGGTTAGGATTGGACCTAGGGTTAGGGTTATGTTGAGGGCTAGGGTTAGAGAGACGGTTAGGGTGAGGATTGGACCTAGGGTTAGTGTTATGTTGCGGGCTAGGGTTAGAGAGACGGTTATGGTTACGATTGGACTTAGGGTTAGGGTTAGGTTGAGGGCTAGTGTTAGAGAGACGGTTAGGGTTAGGATTCCACCTGGGGTTAGGGTTATGATGAGGGCTAGGGTTAGAGAGACGGTTAGGGTGAGGATTGTACCTAGGGTTAGGGTTAGGTTGAGGGCTACTGTTAGAGAGACAGATAGGGTTAGGATAGGACCTAGGGTTAGGGTTAGGTTGAGGGCTATGGTTATAGAGACGGTTAGGTTTCGGATTGGACCTAGGGTTAGGGTTATGTTGAGAGCTAGGGTTAGAGAGACAGTTAGGGTTAGGATTGGACCTAGGGTTAGGGTTATGTTGAGGGCTAGGGTTAGAGAGACGGTTAGGGTTAGGATTGGACCTAGGGTTAGGGTTATGTTGAGGGCTAGGGTTAGAGAGACGGTTAGGGTTAGGAGTGGACCTAGGGTTAGGGTTAGGTTGAGGGCTACTGTTAGAGAGACGGTTAGGGTTAGGATTGGACCTAGGGTTAGGGTTATGCTGAGGGCTATGGTTAGAGAGACGGTTAGGGTTATTATTGGACTTAGGGTTAGGGTTAGGATGAGGGCTAGCGTTAGAGAGACGGTTAGGGTTAGGATTGGCCCTAGGGTTAGGGTTAGGTTGAGGGCTAGGGTTAGAGAGACGGTTAGGTTTAGGATTGGACCTAGGGTTAGGGTTATGTTGAGGGCTAGGGTTAGAGAGACGGTTAGGTTTAGGATTGGACCAGGGTTAGGGTTATGTTGAGGGCTAGGGTTAGAGAGACGGTTAGGGTTAGAATGGGACCTAGGGTTAGGGTTATGTTGAGGGCTAGGGTTAGAGAGACGGTTAGGGTTAGGATTGGACCTAGGTTTAGGGTTATGTTGCGGGCTAGGGTTAGAGAGACGGTTAGGGTTAGGATTGGACCTAGGGTTAGGGTGAGGTTGAGGGCTACTGTTAGAGAGACGGTTAGGGTTAGGATTGGACCTAGGGTTAGGTTTAGGTTGAGGGCTAGGGTTAGAGAGACGGTTACGGTTAGGATTGGACCTAGGGTGAGGGTTATGTTGAGGGCTAGGGTTAGAGAGGCGGTTATGGTTAGGATTGGACCTAGGGTTAGGGTTATGTTGAGGGCTAGGGTTAAAGAGACGGTTAGGGTTAAGATTGGACCTACGGTGAGGGTTATGTTGAGGGCTAGGTTTAGAGAGACGGTTAGGGTTAGGATTAAACCTAGGGTTAGGTTTATGTTGAGGGCTAGGGTTAGAGAGACGGTTAGGGTGAGGATTGGACCTAGGGTTAGGGTTATATTGAGGGCTAGTGTTAGAGAGACGGTTAGGGTTAAGATTGGACCTAGGGTTAGGGTTATGTTGAGGGCTAGGGTTAGAGAGACGGTTAGGGTGAGGATTGGACCTAGGGTTAGGGTTATGTTGAGGGCTAGGGTTAGAGAGACGGTTAGGTTCAGGATTGGACCTAGGCTTAGGGTTATGTTGAGGGCTAGGGTTAGAGAGACGGTTAGGGCTAGGATTGGACCTAGGGTTTGGGTTATGTTGAGGGCTAGGTTTAGAGAGACGGTTAGGGTTAGGATTAAACCTAGGGTTAGGTTTATGTTGAGGGCTAGGGTTAGAGAGACGGTTAGGGTGAGGATTGGACCTAGGGTTAGGGTTATGTTGAGGGCTAGGGTTAGAGAGACGGTTATGGTTAGGATTGGACCTAGGGATATGGTTATGTTGAGGGCTAGGGTTATAGAGACGGTTAGGTTTAGAATTGGACCTAGGGTTAGGGTTATGTTGAGGGCTAGGTTTAGAGAGACGGTTAGTGCTAGGATTAGACCTAGGGTTAGGGTTAGGTTGAGGGCTAAGGTTAGAGAGACGGTTAGGATGAGTATTGGACATAGGGTTAGGGTTATGTTGAGGGCTAGCGTTAGAGAGACGGTTAGCGTTAGGATTGGACGTAGGGTTAGGGTTAGGTTGAGGGCTAGGGTTAGAGAGACGGTTAGGGTTAGGATTGGACCTAGGGTTAGGGTTATGTTGAGGGCTAGGGTTAGAGAGACGGTTAGGGTTAGGATAGGACCTAGGGTTAGGGTTATGTTGAGGGCTAGTGTTATAGAGACGGTTAGGGTTAGGATTGGAGTAGTGTTAGGGTTATGTTGAGGGCTAGGGTTAGAGAGACGGTTAGGGTTAGGATTGCACCTAGGGTTAGGGTTAGGTTGAGGGCTATGGTTAAAGAGACGGTTATGGTTAGGATTGGACATAGGGTTAGGGTTATGTTGAGGGTTAGGGTTAGAGAGACGTTTAGGGTTAGGCTTGGACCTAGGGTTAGGGTTATGTTGAGGGCTAGGGTTAGAGGGACGGTTAGGGTTAGGATTAGGCCTAGGGTTAGGGTTATGTTGAGGGCTAGGTTAGAGAGGCGGTAAAGGTTAGGATTATACCTAGGGTTAGCGTTATGTTGAGGGCGAAGGTTAGAGAGACGGTTAGGGTTAGGATTGGACCTAGGGTTAGTGTTATGTTGAGGGCTACTGTTAGACAGACGGTTAGGGTTAGGATTGGACCTAGGGTTAGGGTTATGTTGAGGGCTAGGGTTAGAGAGACGGTTAGGGTGAGGATTGGACCTAGGGTTAGGTTTATGTTGAGGACTAGGGTTAGAGAGACGGTTAGGGTTAGGATTGGACCTAGGGTTAGGGTTAGGTTGAGGGCTAGGGTTAGAGAGACGGTTATGGTTACGATTGGAACTAGGGTTAGGGTTAGGTTGAGGGCTAGGGTTAGAGAGACGGTTAGGGTTAGGATTGGACCTAGGGTTAGGGTTATGTTGAGGGCTAGGTTTAGAGAGACGGTTAGGGTTAGGATTAAACCTAGGGTTAGTGTTATGTTGAGGGTTAGGGTTAGAGAGACAGTTAGGGTTAGGATTGGACCTAGGGTTAGGGTTATGTTGAGGGCTAGTGTTAGAGAGACTGTTACGGTTAGGATTGGACCTAGGGTTAGGGTTATGTTGAGGGCTAGGGTTAGAGAGACGGTTAGGGTGAGGATTGGACCTAGGGTTAGTGTTATGTTGAGGGCTAGGGTTAGAGAGACGGTTATGGTTACGATTGGACCTAGGGTTAGGGTTAGGTTGAGGGCTAGTGTTAGAGAGACGGTTAGGGTTAGGATTGGACCTGGGGTTAGGGTTATGATGAGGGCTAGGGTTAGAGAGACGGTTAGGGTGAGGATTGGACCTAGGGTTAGGGTTAGGTTGAGGGCTACTGTTAGAGAGACGGATAGGGTTAGGATAGGACCTAGGGTTAGGGTTAGGTTGAGGGCTATGGTTAGAGAGACGGTTAGGTTTCGGATTGGACCTAGGGTTAGGGTTATGTTGAGAGCTAGGGTTAGAGAGACAGTTAGGGTTAGGATTGGACCTAGGGTTAGGGTTATGTTGAGGGCTAGGGTTAGAGAGACGGTTAGGGTTAGGATTGGACCTAGGGTTAGGGTTATGTTGAGGGCTAGGGTTAGAGAGACGGTTAGGGTTAGGAGTGGACCTAGGGTTAGGGTTAGGTTGAGGGCTACTGTTAGAGAGACGGTTAGGGTTAGGATTGGACCTAGGGTTAGGGTTATGCTGAGGGCTAGGGTTAGAGGGACGGTTAGGGTTATTATTGGACTTAGGGTTAGGGTTAGGTTGAGGGCTAGCGTTAGAGAGACGGTTAGGGTTAGAATGGGACCTAGGGTTAGGGTTATGTTGAGGGCTAGGGTTAGAGAGACGGTTAGGGTTAGGATTGGACCTAGGTTTAGGGTTATGTTGCGGGCTAGGGTTAGAGAGACGGTTAGGGTTAGGATTGGACCTAGGGTTAGAGTTATGTTGAGGGCTAGGGTTAGAGAGACGGTTAGGGTTAGGATTGGACCTAGGGTTAGGGTTATGTTGAGGGCTAGGGTTAGAGAGACGGTTAGGGTTAGGAGTGGACCTAGGGTTAGGGTGAGGTTCAGGGCTATTGTTAGAGAGACGGTTAGGGTTAGGATTGGACCTAGGGTTAGGTTTAGGTTGAGGGCTAGGGTTAGAGAGACGGTTACGGTTAGGATTGGACCTAGGGTGAGGGTTATGTTGAGGGCTAGGGTTAGAGAGACGGTTATGGTTAGGATTGGACCTAGGGTTAGGGTTATGTTGAGGGCTAGGGTTAAAGAGACGATTAGGGTTAGGATTGGACCTAGGGTGAGGGTTATGTTGAGGGCTAGGTTTAGAGAGACGGTTAGGGTTAGGATTAAACCTAGGGTTAGGTTTATGTTGAGGGCTAGGGTTAGAGAGACGGTTAGGGTGAGGATTGGACCTAGGGTTAGGGTTATATTGAGGGCTAGTGTTAGAGAGACGGTTAGGGTTAAGATTGGACCTAGGGTTAGGGTTATGTTGAGGGCTAGGGTTAGAGAGACGGTTAGGGTGAGGATTGGACCTAGGGTTAGGGTTATGTTGAGGGCTAGGGTTAGAGAGACGGTTAGGTTCAGGATTGGACCTAGGCTTAGGGTTATGTTGAGGGCTAGGGTTAGAGAGACGGTTAGGGTTAGGATTAAACCTAGGGTTAGGTTTATGTTGAGGGCTAGGTTTAGAGAGACGGTTAGGGTTAGGATTAAACCTAGGGTTAGGTTTATGTTGAGGGCTAGGGTTAGAGAGACGGTTAGGGTGAGGATTGGACCTAGGGTTAGGGTTATGTTGAGGGCTAGGGTTAGAGAGACGGTTATGGTTAGGATTGGACCTAGGGATATGGTTATGTTGAGGGCTAGGGTAATAGAGACGGTTAGGGTTAGAATTGGACCTAGGGTTAGGGTTATGTTGAGGGCTAGGTTTAGAGAGACGGTTAGTGCTAGGATTAGACCTAGGGTTAGGGTTAGGTTGACGGCTAAGGTTAGAGAGACGGTTAGGATGAGTATTGGACATAGGGTTAGGGTTATGTTGAGGGCTAGGGTTAGAGAGACGGTTAGCGTTAGGATTGGACGTAGGGTTAGGGTTAGGTTGAGGGCTAGGGTTAGAGAGACGGTTAGGGTTAGGATTGGACCTAGGGTTAGGGTTATGTTGAGGGCTAGGGTTAGAGAGACGGTTAGGGTTAGCATAGGACCTAGGGTTAGGGTTATGTTGAGGGCTAGTGTTATAGAGACGGTTAGGGTTAGGATTGGAGTAGTGTTAGGGTTATGTTGAGGGCTAGGGTTAGAGAGACGGTTAGGGTTAGGATTGGACCTAGGGTTAGGGTTAGGTTGAGGGCTATGGTTAGAGAGACGGTTATGGTTAGGATTGGACATAGGGTTAGGGTTATGTTGAGGGTTAGGGTTAGAGAGACGGTTAGAGTTAGGATTGGACCTAGGGTTAGGGTTATGTTGAGGGCTAGGGTTAGAGAGATGGTTAGGGTTAGGATTAGACCTAGGGTTAGGGTTATGTTGAGGGCTAGGTTAGAGAGGCGGTAAAGGTTAGGATTATACCTAGGGTTAGCGTTATGTTGAGGGCTAAGGTTAGAGAGACGGTTAGGGTTAGGATTGGACCTAGGGTTAGGGTTATGTTGAGGGCTATTGTTAGACAGACGGTTAGGGTGAGGATTGGACCTAGGGTTAGGTTTATGTTGAGGGCTAGGGTTAGAGAGACGGTTAGGGTTAGGATTGGACCTAGGGTTAGGGTTAGGTTGAGGGCTAGGGTTAGAGAGACGGTTATGGTTACGATTGGAACTAGGGTTAGGGTTAGGTTGAGGGCTAGGGTTAGAGAGACGGTTAGGGTTAGGATTGGACCTAGGGTTATTGTTCCGTTGAAGGCTAGGGTTAGACAGACCGTTAGGGCTAGGATTGGACCTGGGGTTAGGGTTATGTTGAGGGCTAGGGTTAGAGAGACGGTTAGGGTTAGGATTGGACCTAGGGTTAGGGTTATGTTGAGGGCTAGGGTTAGAGAGACTGTTAGGGTTAGAATTGGACCTAGGTTTAGGGTTAGGTTGAGGGCTAGGGTTAGAGAGACGGTTAGGGTTAGGATTGGACCTAGGGTTAGGGTTATGTAGAGGGCTAGGGTTAGAGAGACGGTTAGGGTTAGGATTGGACCTAGGGTTAGGGTTAGGTTGAGGGCTATGGTTAGAGAGACGGTTATGGTTACGATTGGACCTAGGGTTAGGGTTAGGTTGAGGGCTAGTGTTAGAGAGACGGTTAGGGTTAGGATTGGACCTGGGGTTAGGGTTATGATGAGGGCTAGGGTTAGAGAGACGGTTAGGGTGAGGATTGGACCTAGGGTTAGGGTTAGGTTGAGGGCTACTGTTAGAGAGACGGATAGGGTTAGGATAGGACCTAGGGTTAGGGTTAGGTTGAGGGCTATGGTTAGAGAGACGGTTAGGTTTCGGATTGGACCTAGGGTTAGGGTTATGTTGAGAGCTAGGGTTAGAGAGACAGTTAGGGTTAGGATTGGACCTAGGGTTAGGGTTATGTTGAGGGCTAGGGTTAGAGAGACGGTTAGGGTTAGGATTGGACCTAGGGTTAGGGTTATGTTGAGGGCTAGGGTTAGAGAGACGGTTATGGTTAGGATTGGACCTAGGGATATGGTTATGTTGAGGGCTAGGGTTATAGAGACGGTTAGGGTTAGAATTGGACCTAGGGTTAGGGTTATGTTGAGGGCTAGGTTTAGAGAGACGGTTAGTGCTAGGATTAGACCTAGGGTTAGGGTTAGGTTGACGGCTAAGGTTAGAGAGACGGTTAGGATGAGTATTGGACATAGGGTTAGGGTTATGTTGAGGGCTAGCGTTAGAGAGACGGTTAGCGTTAGGATTGGACGTAGGGTTAGGGTTAGGTTGAGGGCTAGGGTTAGAGAGACGGTTAGGGTTAGGATTGGACCTAGGGTTAGGGTTATGTTGAGGGCTAGGGTTAGAGAGACGGTTAGGGTTAGGATAGGACCTAGGGTTAGGGTTATGTTGAGGGCTAGTGTTATAGAGACGGTTAGGGTTAGGATTGGAGTAGTGTTAGGGTTATGTTGAGGGATAGTGTTATAGAGACGGTTAGGGTTAGGATTGGACCTAGGGTTAGGGTTAGGTTGAGGGCTATGGTTAGAGAGACGGTTATGGTTAGGATTGGACATAGGGTTAGGGTTATGTTGAGGGTTAGGGTTAGAGAGACGGTTAGAGTTAGGATTGGACCTAGGGTTAGGGTTATGTTGAGGGCTAGGGTTAGAGAGACGGTTAGGGTTAGGATTAGACCTAGGGTTAGGGTTATGTTGAGGGCTAGGTTAGAGAGGCGGTAAAGGTTAGGATTATACCTAGGGTTAGCGTTATGTTGAGGGCTAAGGTTAGAGAGACGGTTAGGTTTAGGATTGGACCTATGGTTAGGGTTATGTTGAGGGCTACTGTTAGACAGACGGTTAGGGTTAGGATTGGACCTAGGGTTAGGGTTATGTTGAGGGCTAGGGTTAGAGAGACGGTTAGGGTGAGGATTGGACCTAGGGTTAGGTTTATGTTGAGGGCTAGGGTTAGAGAGACGGTTAGGGTTAGGATTGGACCTAGGGTTAGGGTTAGGTTGAAGGCTAGGGTTAGAGAGACGGTTATGGTTACGATTGGAACTAGGGTTAGGGTTAGGTTGAGGGCTAGGGTTAGAGAGACGGTTAGGGTTAGGATTGGACCTAGGGTTATTGTTCCGTTGAAGGCTAGGGTTAGACAGACCGTTAGGGCTAGGATTGGACCTGGGGTTAGGGTTATGTTGAGGGCTAGGGTTAGAGAGACGGTTAGGGTTAGGATTGGACCTAGGGTTAGGGTTATGTTGAGGGCTAGGGTTAGAGAGACTGTTAGGGTTAGAATTGGACCTAGGTTTAGGGTTAGGTTGAGGGCTAGGGTTAGAGAGACGGTTAGGGTTAGGATTGGACCTAGGGTTAGGGTTATGTAGAGGGCTAGGGTTAGAGAGACGGTTAGGGTTAGGATTGGACCTAGGGTTAGGGTTATGTTGAGGGCTAGGGTTAAAGAGACGGTTAGGGTTACGATTGGACCTAGGGTTAGGGTTATGTTGAGGGCTTGGGTTAGAGAGACGGTTAGGGTTAGGATTGGACCTAGGGTTAGGGTTATGTTGAGGGCTAGGTTTAGAGAGACGGTTAGGGTTAGGATTAAACCTAGGGTTAGTGTTATGTTGAGGGTTAGGGTTAGAGAGACAGTTAGGGTTAGGATTGGACCTAGGGTTAGGGTTATGTTGAGGGCTAGTGTTAGAGAGACTGTTACGGTTAGGATTGGACCTAGGGTTAGGGTTATGTTGAGGGCTAGGGTTAGAGAGACGGTTAGGGTGAGGATTGGACCTAGGGTTAGTGTTATGTTGAGGGCTAGGGTTAGAGAGCCGGTTAGGGTTAGGATTGGACCTAGGGTTAGGGTTAGGTTGAGGGCTATGGTTAGAGAGACGGTTATGGTTACGATTGGACCTAGGGTTAGGGTTAGGTTGAGGGCTAGTGTTAGAGAGACGGTTAGGGTTAGGATTGGACCTGGGGTTAGGGTTATGATGAGGGCTAGGGTTAGAGAGACGGATAGGGTGAGGATTGGACCTAGGGTTAGGGTTAGGTTGAGGGCTACTGTTAGAGAGACGGATAGGGTTAGGATAGGACCTAGGGTTAGGGTTAGGTTGAGGGCTATGGTTAGAGAGACGGTTAGGTTTCGGATTGGACCTAGGGTTAGGGTTATGTTGAGAGCTAGGGTTAGAGAGACAGTTAGGGTTAGGATTGGACATAGGGTTAGGGTTATGTTGAGGGCTAGGGTTAGAGAGACGGTTAGGGTTAGGATTGGACCTAGGGTTAGGGTTATGTTGAGGGCTAGGGTTAGAGAGACGGTTAGGGATAGGAGTGGACCTAGGGTTAGGGTTAGGTTGAGGGCTACTGTTAGAGAGACGGTTAGGGTTAGGATTGGACCTAGGGTTAGGGTTATGCTGAGGGCTAGGGTTAGAGAGACGGTTAGGGTTATTATTGGACTTAGGGTTAGGGTTAGGTTGAGGGCTAGCGTTAGAGAGACGGTTAGGGTTAGGATTGGACCTAGGGTTAGGGTTAGGTTGATGGCTAGGGTTTGAGAGACGGTTAGGTTTAGGATTGGACCTAGGGTTAGGGTTATGTTGAGAGCTAGGGTTAGAGAGACAGTTAGGGTTAGGATTGGACATAGGGTTAGGGTTATGTTGAGGGCTAGGGTTAGAGAGACGGTTAGGGTTAGGATTGGACCTAGGGTTAGGGTTAGGTTGAGGGCTACTGTTAGAGAGACGGTTAGGGTTAGGATTGGACCTAGGGTTAGGGTTAGGTTGAGGGCTATGGTCAGAGAGACGGTTAGGTTTAGGATTGGACCTAGGGTTAGGGTTATGTTGAGGGCTAGGGTTAGAGAGACGGTTAGGGTTAGAATGGGACCTAGGGTTAGGGTTATGTTGAGGGCTAGGGTTAGAGAGACGGTTAGGGTTAGGATTGGACCTAGGTTTAGGGTTATGTTGCGGGCTAGGGTTAGAGAGACGGTTAGGGTCAGGATTGGACCTAGGGTTAGAGTTATGTTGAGGGCTAGGGTTAGAGAGACGGTTAGGGTTAGGATTGGACCTAGGGTTAGGGTTATGTTGAGGGCTAGGGTTAGAGAGACGGTTAGGATTAGGAGTGGACCTAGGGTTAGGGTGAGGTTGAGGGCTACTGTTAGAGAGACGGTTAGGGTTAGAATTGGACCTAGGGTTAGGTTTAGGTTGAGGGCTAGGGTTAGAGAGACGGTTACGGTTAGGATTGGACCTAGGGTGAGGGTTATGTTGAGGGCTAGGGTTAGAGAGACGGTTATGGTTAGGATTGGACCTAGGGTTAGGGTTATGTTGAGGGCTAGGGTTAGAGAGACGGTTAGGTTCAGGATTGGACCTAGGCTTAGGGTTATGTTGAGGGCTAGGGTTAGAGAGACGGTTAGGGCTAGGATTGGACCTAGGGTTTGGGTTATGTTGAGGGCTAGGTTTAGAGAGACGGTTAGGGTTAGGATTAACCCTAGGGTTAGGTTTATGTTGAGGGCTAGGGTTAGAGAGACGGTTAGGGTGAGGATTGGACCTAGGGTTAGGGTTATGTTGAGGGCTAGGGTTAGAGAGACGGTTATGGTTAGGATTGGACCTAGGGATATGGTTATGTTGAGGGCTAGGGTTATAGAGACGGTTAGGGTTAGAATTGGACCTAGGGTTAGGGTTATGTTGAGGGCTAGGTTTAGAGAGACGGTTAGTGCTAGGATTAGACCTAGGGTTAGGGTTAGGTTGAGGGCTAAGGTTAGAGAGACGGTTAGGATGAGTATTGGACATAGGGTTAGGGTTATGTTGAGGGCTAGGGTTAGAGAGACGGTTAGCGTTAGGATTGGACGTAGGGTTAGGGTTAGGTTGAGGGCTAGGGTTAGAGAGACGGTTAGGGTTAGGATTGGACCTAGGGTTAGGGTTATGTTGAGGGCTAGGGTTAGAGAGACGGTTAGGGTTAGGATAGGACCTAGGGTTAGGGTTATGTTGAGGGCTAGTGTTATAGAGACGGTTAGGGTTAGGATTGGAGTAGTGTTAGGGTTATGTTGAGGGCTAGGGTTAGAGAGACGGTTAGGGTTAGGATTGGACCTAGGGTTAGGGTTAGGTTGAGGGCTATGGTTAGAGAGACGGTTATGGTTAGGATTGGACATAGGGTTAGGGTTATGTTGAGGGTTAGGGTTAGAGAGACGGTTAGAGTTAGGATTGGACCTAGGGTTAGGGTTATGTTGAGGGCTAGGGTTTGAGAGGAACGGTTAGGGTTAGGATTAGACCTAGGGTTAGGGTTATGTTGAGGGCTAGGTTAGAGAGGCGGTAAAGGTTAGGATTATACCTAGGGTTAGCGTTATGTTGAGGGCTAAGGTTAGAGAGACGGTTAGGGTTAGGATTGGACCTAGGGTTAGGGTTATGTTGAGGGCTACTGTTAGACAGACGGTTAGGGTTAGGATTGGACCTAGGGTTAGGGTTATGTTGAGGGCTAGGGTTAGAGAGACGGTTAGGGTGAGGATTGGACCTAGGGTTAGGTTTATGTTGAGGGCTAGGGTTAGATAGACGCTTATGGTTACGATTGGACCTAGGGTTAGGGTTAGGTTGAGGGCTAGGGTTAGAGAGACGGTTATGGTTACGATTGGAACTAGGGTTAGGGTTAGGTTGAGGGCTAGGGTTAGAGAGACGGTTAGGGTTAGGATTGGACCTAGGGTTATTGTTCCGTTGAAGGCTAGGGTTAGACAGACCGTTAGGGCTAGGATTGGACCTGGGGTTAGGGTTATGTTGTGGGCTAGTGTTAGAGAGACGGTTAGGGTTAGGATTGGACCCAGGGTTAGGGTTATGTTGAGGGCTAGGGTTAGAGAGACTGTTAGGGTTAGAATTGGACCTAGGTTTAGGGTTAGGTTGAGGGCTAGGGTTAGAGAGACGGTTAGGGTTAGGATTGGACCTAGGGTTAGGGTTATGTAGAGGGCTAGGGTTAGAGAGACGGTTAGGGTTAGGATTGGACCTAGGGTTAGGGTTATGTTGAGGGCTAGGGTTAGAGAGACTGTTAGGGTTACGATTGGACCTAGGGTTAGGGTTATGTTGAGGGCTAGGGTTAGAGAGACGGTTATGGTTAGGATTGGACCTAGGGTTAGGGTTATGTTGAGGGCTAGGTTTAGAGAGACGGTTAGGGTTAGGATTAAACCTAGGGTTAGTGTTATGTTGAGGGTTAGGCTTAGAGAGACAGTTAGGGTTAGGATTGGACCTAGGGTTAGGGTTATGTTGAGGGCTAGTGTTAGAGAGACTGTTACGGTTAGGATTGGACCTAGGGTTAGGGTTATGTTGAGGGCTAGGGTTAGAGAGACGGTTAGGGTGAGGATTGGACCTAGGGTTAGTGTTATGTTGAGGGCTAGGGTTAGAGAGACGGTTAGGGTTAGGATTGGACCTAGGGTTAGGGTTAGGTTGAGGGCTATGGTTAGAGAGACGGTTATGGTTACGATTGGACCTAGGGTTAGGGTTAGGTTGAGGGCTAGTGTTAGAGAGACGGTTAGGGTTAGGATTGGACCTAGGGTTAGGGTTATGCTGAGGGCTAGGGTTAGAGAGACGGTTAGGGTTATTATTGGACTTAGGATTAGGGTTAGGTTGAGGACTAGCGTTAGAGAGACGGTTAGGGTTAGGATTGGACCTAGGGTTAGGGTTAGGTTGATGGCTAGGGTTAGAGAGACGGTTAGGTTTAGTATTGGACCTAGGGTTAGGGTTATGTTGAGGGCTAGGGTTAGAGAGACGTTTAGGGTAGGATTGGACCTAGGGTTAGGGTTAGGTTGAGGGCTACTGTTAGAGAGACGGTTAGGGTTAGGATTGGACCTAGGGTTAGGGTTAGGTTGAGGGCTATGGTCAGAGAGACGGTTAGGTTTAGGATTGGACCTAGGGTTAGGGTTATGTTGAGGGCTAGGGTTAGAGAGACGGTTAGGGTTAGAATGTGACCTAGGGTTAGGGTTATGTTGCGGGCTAGGGTTAGAGAGACGGTTAGGGTTAGGATTGGACCTAGCGTTAGAGTTATGTTGAGGGCTAGGGTTAGAGAGACGGTTAGGGTTAGGATTGGACCTAGGGTTAGGGTTATGTTGAGGGCTAGGGTTAGAGAGACGGTTAGGGTTAGGAGTGGACCTAGGGTTAGGGTGAGGTTGAGGGCTACTGTTAGAGAGACGGTTAGGGTTAGGATTGGACCTAGCGTTAGGTTTAGGTTGAGGGCTAGGGTTAGAGAGACGGTTACGGTTAGGATTGGACCTAGGGTGAGGGTTATGTTGAGGGCTAAGGTTAGAGAGACGGTTATGGTTAGGATTGGACCTAGGGTTAGGGTTATGTTGAGGGCTAGGGTTAGAGAGACGGTTAGGGCTAGGATTGGACCTAGGGTTTGGGTTATGTTGAGGGCTAGGTTTAGAGAGACGGTTAGGGTTAGGATGAAACCTAGGGTTAGGTTTATGTTGAGGGCTAGGGTTAGAGAGACGGTTAGGGTGAGGATTGGACCTAGGGTTAGGGTTATGTTGAGGGCTAGGGTTAGAGAGACGGTTATGGTTAGGATTGGACCTAGGGATATGGTTATGTTGAGGGCTAGGGTTATAGAGACGGTTAGGGTTAGAATTGGACCTAGGGTTAGGGTTATGTTGAGGGCTAGGTTTAGAGAGACGGTTAGTGCTAGGATTAGACATAGGGTTAGGGTTAGGTTGAGGGCTAAGGTTAGAGAGACGGTTAGGATGAGTATTGGACATAGGGTTAGGGTTATGTTGAGGGCTAGGGTTAGAGAGACGGTTAGCGTTAGGATTGGACGTAGGGTTAGGGTTAGGTTGAGGGCTAGGGTTAGAGAGACGGTTAGGGTTAGGATTGGACCTAGGGTTAGGGTTATGTTGAGGGGTAGGGTTAGAGAGACGGTTAGGGTTAGGATAGTACCTAGGGTTAGGGTTATGTTGAGGGCTAGTTTTATAGAGACGGTTAGGGTTAGGATTGGAGTAGTGTTAGGGTTATGTTGAGGGCTAGGGTTAGAGAGACGGTTAGGGTTAGGATTGGACCTAGGGTTAGGGTTAGGTTGAGGGCTATGGTTAGAGAGACGGTTATGGTTAGGATTGGACATAGGGTTAGGGTTATGTTGAGGGTTAGGGTTAGAGAGACGGTTAGAGTTAGGATTGGACCTAGGGTTAGGGTTATGTTGAGGGCTAGGGTTAGAGAGACGGTTAGGGTTAGAATTAGACCTAGGGTTAGGGTTATGTTGAGGGCTAGGTTAGAGAGGCGGTAAAGGTTAGGATTATACCTAGGGTTAGCGTTATGTTGAGGGCTAAGGTTAGAGAGACGGTTAGGGTTAGGATTGGACCTAGGCTTAGGGTTATGTTGAGGGCTAGGGTTAGAGAGACGGTTAGGGTGAGGATTGGACCTAGGGTTAGGGTTATGTTGAGGGCTAGGGTTAGAGAGACGGTTAGGGTTAGGATTGGACCTGGGGTTAGGGTTATGTTGAGGGCTAGGGTTAGAGAGACAGTTAGGGTGAGGATTGGACCTAGGGTTAGGGTTATGTTGAGGGCTAGGGTTAGAGAGACGGTTAGGGTGAGGATTGTATCTAGTGTTAGGGTTATGTTGAGGGCTAGGTTTAGAGAGACGGTTAGGGTTAGGATTAGACCTACGGTTAGGGGTATGTTGAGGGCTAGGGTTAGAGAGACGATTAGGGTAGGATTGGACCTAGGGTTAGGGTTATGTTGAGGGCTAGGTTTAGAGAGACGGTTAGGGTTATGATTGGACCTAGGGCTAGGGTTATGTTGAGGGCTAGGTTAGAGAGGCGGTAAAGGTTAGGATTAGACCTAGGGTTAGCGTTATGTTGAGGGCTAAGGTTAGAGAGACGGTTAGGGTTAGGATTGGACCTAGGCTTAGGGTTACGTTGAGGGCTAGGGTTAGACAGACGGTAAGGGTTAGGATTGGACCTAGGGTTAGGGTTATGTTGAGGGCTAGGGATAGAGAGACGGTTAGGGTTAGGATTGGACCTAGGGTTAGGGTTATGTTGAGGGTTAGGGTTAGAGAGACTGTTAGGGTTAGAATTGGACCTAGGTTTAAGGGTAGGTTGAGGGCTAGGGTTAGAGAGACGGTTAGGGGTAGGATTGGACCTAGGGTTAGGGTTATGTTGAGGGCTAGGTTTAGAGAGACGGTTAGGGTTAGGATTGGACCTAGGGTTAGGGTTATGTTGAGGGCTAGGGTTAAAGAGACGGTTAGGGTTATAATTGGACCTAGGGTGAGGGTTATGTTGAGGGCTAGGGTTAGAGAGACGGTTAGGGTTAGGATTGGACCTAGGGTTAGGGTTAGGTTGAGGGCTAGGTTTAGAGAGACGGTTAGGGTTAGGATTAAACCTAGGGTTAGGGTTATTTTGAGGGTAGGGTTAGAGAGACGGTTAGGGTTAGGATTGGACCTAGGGTTAGGGTTATGTTGAGGGCTAGGGTTAGAGAGACGGTTAGGGTTAGGATTGGACCTACGGTTAGGGTTATGTTGAGGGCTAGGGTTAGAGAGACGGTTAGGGTGAGGATTGGACCTAGGGTTAGGTTTATGTTGAGGGCTAGGGTTAGAGAGACGGTTAGGGTTAGGATTGGACCTAGGGTTAGGGTTAGGTGGAGGGCTAGGGTTAGAGAGACGGTTATGGTTACGATTGGACCTAGGGTTAGGGTTAGGTTGAGCGCTAGGGTTAGAGAGACGGGTAGGGTTAGTATTAGACCTAGGGTTATTGTTCCGTTGAAGGCTAGGGTTAGAGAGACGGTTAGGGCTAGGATTGGACCTGGGGTTAGGGTTAGGTTGAGGGCTACTGTTAGAGAGACGGTTAGGGTTAGGATTGGACCTAGGGTTAGGGTTAGGTTGAGGGCTATGGTCAGAGAGACGGTTAGGTTTAGGATTGGACCTAGGGTTAGGGTTATGTTGAGGGCTAGGGTTAGAGAGACGGTTAGGGTTAGAATGGGACCTAGGGTTAGGGTTATGTTGAGGGCTAGGGTTAGAGAGACGGTTAGGGTTAGGATTGGACCTAGGTTTAGGGTTATGTTGCGGGCTAGGGTTAGAGAGACGGTTAGGGTTAGGATTGGACCTAGGGTTAGAGTTATGTTGAGGGCTAGGGTTAGAGAGACGGTTAGGGTTAGGATTGGACCTAGGGTTAGGGTTATGTTGAGGGCTAGGGTTAGAGAGACGGTTAGGGTTAGGAGTGGACCTAGGGTTAGGGTGAGGTTGAGCGCTACTGTTAGAGAGACGGTTAGGGTTAGGATTGGACCTAGGGTTAGGTTTAGGTTGAGGGCTAGGGTTAGAGAGACGGTTACGGTTAGGATTGGACCTAGGGTGAGTGTTATATTGAGGGCTAGGGTTAGAGAGACGGTTATGGTTAGGATTGGACCTAGGGTTAGGGTTATGTTGAGGGCTAGGGTTAAAGAGACGGTTAGGGTTAGGATTGGACCTAGGGTGAGGGTTATGTTGAGGGCTAGGTTTAGAGAGACGGTTAGGGTTAGGATTAAACCTAGGGTTAGGTTTATGTTGAGGGCTAGGGTTAGAGAGACGGTTAGGGTGGGGATTGGACCTAGGGTTAGGGTTATATTGAGGGCTAGTGTTAGAGAGACGGTTAGGGTTAAGATTGGACCTAGGGTTAGGGTTATGTTGAGGGCTAGGGTTAGAGAGAAGGTTAGGGTGAGGATTGGACCTAGGGTTAGGGTTATGTTGAGGGCTAGGGTTAGAGAGACGGTTAGGTTCAGGATTGGACCTAGGATTAGGGTTATGTTGAGGGCTAGGGTTAGAGAGACGGTTAGGGCTAGGATTGGACCCAGGGTTTGGGTTATGTTGAGGGCTAGGTTTAGAGAGACGGTTAGGGTTAGGATTAAACCTAGGGTTAGGTTTATGTTGAGGGCTAGGGTTAGAGAGACGGTTAGGGTGAGGATTGGACCTAGGGTTAGGGTTATGTTGAGGGCTAGGGTTAGAGAGACGGTTATCATTAGGATTGGACCTAGGGATATGGTTATGTTGAGGGCTAGGGTTATAGAGACGGTTAGGGTTAGAATTGGACCTAGGGTTAGGGTTATGTTGAGGGCTAGGTTTAGAGAGACGGTTAGTGCTAGGATTAGACCTAGGGTTAGGGTTAGGTTGAGGGCTAAGGTTAGAGAGACGGTTAGGATGAGTATTGGACATAGGGTTAGGGTTATGTTGAGGGCTAGGGTTAGAGAGACGGTTAGCGTTAGGATTGGACGTAGGGTTAGGGTTAGGTTGAGGGCTAGGGTTAGAGAGACGGTTAGGTTTAGGATTGGACCTAGGGTTAGGGTTATGTTGAGGGCTAGGGTTAGAGAGACGGTTAGGGTTAGGATAGGACCTAGGGTTAGGGTTATGTTGAGGGCTAGTGTTATAGAGACGGTTAGGGTTAGGATTGGAGTAGTGTTAGGGTTATGTTGAGGGCTAGGGTTAGAGAGACGGTTAGGGTTAGGATTGGACCTAGGGTTAGGGTTAGGTTGAGGGCTATGGTTAGAGAGACGGTTATGGTTAGGATTGGACATAGGGTTAGGGTTAGGTTGAGGGCTAGGGTTAGAGAGACGGTTAGGGTTAGGATTGGACCTAGGGTTAGGGTTAGGTTGAGGGCTAGGGTTAGAGAGACGGTTAGGGTTATTATTGGACTTAGGATTAGGGTTAGGTTGAGGACTAGCGTTAGAGAGACGGTTAGGGTTAGGATTGGACCTAGGGTTAGGGTTAGGTTGATGGCTAGGGTTAGAGAGACGGTTAGGTTTAGTATTGGACCTAGGGTTAGGGTTATGTTGAGGGCTAGGGTTAGAGAGACGTTTAGGGTAGGATTGGACCTAGGGTTAGGGTTAGGTTGAGGGCTACTGTTAGAGAGACGGTTAGGGTTAGGATTGGACCTAGGGTTAGGGTTAGGTTGAGGGCTATGGTCAGAGAGACGGTTAGGTTTAGGATTGGACCTAGGGTTAGGGTTATGTTGAGGGCTAGGGTTAGAGAGACGGTTAGGGTTAGAATGTGACCTAGGGTTAGGGTTATGTTGCGGGCTAGGGTTAGAGAGACGGTTAGGGTTAGGATTGGACCTAGCGTTAGAGTTATGTTGAGGGCTAGGGTTAGAGAGACGGTTAGGGTTAGGATTGGACCTAGGGTTAGGGTTATGTTGAGGGCTAGGGTTAGAGAGACGGTTAGGGTTAGGAGTGGACCTAGGGTTAGGGTGAGGTTGAGGGCTACTGTTAGAGAGACGGTTAGGGTTAGGATTGGACCTAGCGTTAGGTTTAGGTTGAGGGCTAGGGTTAGAGAGACGGTTACGGTTAGGATTGGACCTAGGGTGAGGGTTATGTTGAGGGCTAAGGTTAGAGAGACGGTTATGGTTAGGATTGGACCTAGGGTTAGGGTTATGTTGAGGGCTAGGGTTAGAGAGACGGTTAGGGCTAGGATTGGACCTAGGGTTTGGGTTATGTTGAGGGCTACGTTTAGAGAGACGGTTAGGGTTAGGATGAAACCTAGGGTTAGGTTTATGTTGAGGGCTAGGGTTAGAGAGACGGTTAGGGTGAGGATTGGACCTAGGGTTAGGGTTATATTGAGGGCTAGTGTTAGAGAGACGGTTAGGGTTAAGATTGGACCTAGGGTTAGGGTTATGTTGAGGGCTAGGGTTAGAGAGACGGTTAGGGTGAGGATTGGACCTAGGGTTAGGGTTATGTTGAGGGCTAGGGTTAGAGAGACGGTTAGGTTCAGGATTGGACCTAGGCTTAGGGTTATGTTGAGGGCTAGGGTTAGAGAGACGGTTAGGGCTAGGATTGGACCTAGGGTTTGGGTTATGTTGAGGGCTAGGGTTAGAGAGACGGTTAGGGTTAGGATTGGAGTAGTGTTAGGGTTATGTTGAGGGCTAGGGTTAGAGAGACGGTTAGGGTTAGGATTGGACCTAGGGTTAGGGTTAGGTTGAGGGCTATGGTTAGAGAGACGGTTATGGTTAGGATTGGACATACGGTTAGGGTTATGTTGAGGGTTAGTGTCAGAGAGACGGTTAGAGTTAGGATTGGACCTAGGGTTAGGGTTATGTTGAGGGCTAGGGTTAGAGAGACGGTTAGGGTTAGGATTAGACCTAGGGTTAGGGTTATGTTGAGGGCTAGGTTAGAGAGGCGGTAAAGGTTAGGATTAGACCTAGGGTTAGCGTTATGTTGAGGGCTAAGGTTAGAGAGACGGTTAGGGTTAGGATTGGACCTAGGCTTAGGGTTATGTTGAGGGCTAGGGTTAGAGAGACGGTTAGGGTGAGGATTGGACCTAGGGTTAGGGTTATGTTGAGGGCTAGGTTTAGAGAGACGGTTAGGGTTAGGATTGGACCTGGGGTTAGGGTTATGTTGAGGGCTAGGGTTAGAGAGATGGTTAGGGTGAGGATTGGACCTAGGGTTAGGGTTATGTTGAGGGCTAGGGTTAGAGAGACGGTTAGGGTTAGGATTAGACCTACGGTTAGGGGTATGTTGAGGGCTAGGGTTAGAGAGACGATTAGGGTTAGGATTGGACCTAGGGTTAGTGTTATGTTGAGGGCTAGGTTTAGAGAGACGGTTAGTGCTAGGATTAGACCTAGGGTTAGGGTTAGGTTGAGGGCTAAGGTTAGAGAGACGGTTAGGATGAGTATTGGACATAGGGCTAGGGTTATGTTGAGGGCTAGGGTTAGAGAGACGGTTAGCGTTAGGATTGGACGTAGGGTTAGGGTTAGGTTGAGGGCTAGGGTTAGAGAGACGGTTAGGGTTAGGATTGGAACTAGGGTTAGGGTTATGTTGAGGGATAGGGTTAGAGAGACGGTTAGAGTTAGGATTGGACCTAGGGTTAGGGTTATGTTGAGGGCTAGGGTTAGAGAGACGGTTAGGGTTAGGATTAGACTTAGGGTTAGGGTTATGTTGAGGGCTAGGTTAGAGAGGCGGTAAAGGTTAGGATTAGACCTAGGGTTAGCGTTATGTTGAGGGCTAAGGTTAGAGGGACGGTTAGGGTTAGGATTGGACCTAGGCTTAGCGTTATGTTGAGGGCTAGGGTTAGAGAGACGGTTAGGGTGAGGATTGGAACTAGGGTTAGGTTTATGTTGAGGGCTAGGGTTAGAGAGACAGTTATGGTTACGATTGGAACTAGGGTTAGGGTTAGGTTGAGGGCTAGGGTTAGAGAGACGGTTAGGGTTAGGATTGGACCTAGGGTTATTGTTCCGTTGAAGGCTAGGGTTAGACAGACCGTTAGGGCTAGGATTGGACCTGGGGTTAGGGTTATGTTGAGGGCTAGGGTTAGAGAGACGGTTAGGGTTAGGATTGGTCCTAGGGTTAGGGTTATGTTGAGGGCTAGGGTTAGAGAGACTGTTAGGGTTAGAATTGGACCTAGGTTTAGGGTTAGGTTGAGGGCTAGGGTTAGGGAGACGGTTAGGGATAGGATTGGACCTAGGGTTAGGGTTATGTAGAGGGCTAGGGTTAGAGAGACGGTTAGGGTTAGGATTGGACCTAGGGTTAGGGTTATGTTGAGGGCTAGGGTTAAAGAGACGGTTAGGGTTACGATTGGACCTAGGGTTAGGGTTATGTTGAGGGCTAGGGTTAGAGAGACGGTTAGGGTTAGGATTGGACCTAGGGTTAGGCTTATGTTGAGGGCTAGGTTTAGAGAGACGGTTAGGGTTAGGATTAAACCTACGGTTAGTGTTATGTTGAGGGCTAGGGTTAGAGAGACAGTTAGGGTTAGGATTGGACCTAGGGTTAGGGTTATGTTGAGGGCTAGTGTTAGAGAGACTGTTACGGTTAGGATTGGACCTAGGGTTAGGGTTATGTTGAGGGCTAGGGTTAGAGAGACGGTTAGGGTGAGGATTGGACCTAGGGTTAGTGTTATGTTGAGGGCTAGGGTTAGAGAGACGGTTATGGTTACGATTGGACCTAGGGTTAGGGTTAGGTTGAGGGCTAGTGTTAGAGAGACGGTTAGGGTTAGGATTCCACCTGGGGTTAGGGTTATGATGAGGGCTAGGGTTAGAGAGACGGTTAGGGTGAGGTATGGACCTAGGGTTAGGGTTAGGTTGAGGCCTACTGTTAGAGAGACAGATAGGGTTAGGATAGGACCTAGGGTTAGGGTTAGGTTGAGGGCTATGGTTAGAGAGACGGTTAGGTTTCGGATTGGACCTAGGGTTAGGGTTGTGTTGAGAGCTAGGGTTAGAGAGACAGTTAGGGTTAGGATTGGACCTAGGGTTAGGGTTATGTTGAGGGCTAGGGTTAGAGAGACGGTTAGGGTTAGGATTGGACCTAGGGTTAGGGTTATGTTGAGGGCTAGGGTTAGAGAGACGGTTAGGGTTAGGAGTGGACCTAGGGTTAGGGTTAGGTTGAGGGCTACTGTTAGAGAGACGGTTAGGGTTAGGATTGGACCTAGGGTTAGGGTTATGCTGAGGGCTATGGTTAGAGAGACGGTTAGGGTTATTATTGGACTTAGGGTTAGGGTTAGGATGAGGGCTAGCGTTAGAGAGACGGTTAGGGTTAGGATTGGACCTAGGGTTAGGGTTAGGTTGAGGGCTAGGGTTAGAGAGACGGTTAGGTTTAGGATTGGACCTAGGGTTAGGGTTATGTTGAGGGCTAGGGTTAGAGAGACGGTTAGGTTTAGGATTGGACCTAGGGTTAGGGTTATGTTGAGGGCTAGGGTTAGAGAGACGGTTAGGGTTAGAATGGGACCTAGGGTTAGGGTTATGTTGAGGGCTAGGGTTAGAGAGACGGTTAGGGTTAGGATTGGACCTAGGTTTAGGGTTATGTTGCGGGCTAGGGTTAGAGAGACGGTTAGGGTTAGGATTGGACCTAGGGTTAGAGTTATGTTGAGGGCTAGGGTTAGAGAGACGGTTAGGTTTAGGATTGGACCTAGGGTTAGGGTTATGTTGAGGGCTAGGGTTAGAGAGACGGTTAGGGTTAGGAGTGGACCTAGGGTTAGGGTGAGGTTGAGGGCAACTGTTAGAGAGACGGTTAGGGTTAGGATTGGACCTAGGGTTAGGTTTAGGTTGAGGGCTAGGGTTAGAGAGACGGTTACGGTTAGGATTGGACCTAGGGTGAGGGTTATGTTGAGGGCTAGGGTTAGAGAGACGGTTATGGTTAGGATTGGACCTAGGGTTAGGGTTATGTTGAGGGCTAGGGTTAAAGAGACGGTTAGGGTTAAGATTGGACCTAGGGTGAGGGTTATGTTGAGGGCTAGGTTTAGAGAGACGGTTAGGGTTAGGATTAAACCTAGGGTTAGGTTTATGTTGAGGGCTAGGGTTAGAGAGACGGTTAGGGTGAGGATTGGACCTAGGGTTAGGGTTATATTGAGGGCTAGTGTTAGAGAGACGGTTAGGGTTAAGATTGGACCTAGGGTTAGGGTTATGTTGAGGGCTAGGGTTAGAGAGACGGTTAGGGTGAGGATTGGACCTAGGGTTAGGGTTATGTAGAGGGCTAGGGTTAGAGAGACGGTTAGGTTCAGGATTGGACCTAGGCTTAGGGTTATGTTGAGGGCTAGGGTTAGAGAGACGGTTAGGGCTAGGATTGGACCTAGGGTTTGGGTTATGTTGAGGGCTAGGTTTAGAGAGACGGTTAGGGTTAGGATTAAACCTAGGGTTAGGTTTATGTTGAGGGCTAGGGTTAGAGAGACGGTTAGGGTGAGGATTGGACCTAGGGTTAGGGTTATGTTGAGGGCTAGGGTTAGAGAGACTGTTATGGTTAGGATTGGACCTAGGGGTATGGTTATGTTGAGGGCTAGGGTTATAGAGACGGTTAGGGTTAGAATTGGACCTAGGGTTAGGGTTATGTTGAGGGCTAGGTTTAGAGAGACGGTTAGTGCTAGGATTAGACCTAGGGTTAGGGTTAGGTTGAGGGCTAAGGTTAGAGAGACGGTTAGGATGAGTATTGGACATAGGGTTAGGGTTATGTTGAGGGCTAGCGTTAGAGAGACGGTTAGCGTTAGGATTGGACGTAGGGTTAGGGTTAGGTTGAGGGCTAGGGTTAGAGAGACGGTTAGGGTTAGGATTGGACCTAGGGTTAGGGTTATGTTGAGGGCTAGGGTTAGAGAGACGGTTAGGGTTAGGATAGGACCTAGGGTTAGGGTTATGTTGAGGGCTAGTGTTATAGAGACGGTTAGGGTTAGGATTGGAGTAGTGTTAGGGTTATGTTGAGGGCTAGGGTTAGAGAGACGGTTAGGGTTAGGATTGGACCTAGGGTTAGGGTTAGGTTGAGGGCTATGGTTAGAGAGACGGTTATGGTTAGGATTGGACATAGGGTTAGGGTTATGTTGAGGGTTAGGGTTAGAGAGACGGTTAGGGTTAGGATTGGACCTAGGGTTAGGGTTATGTTGAGGGCTAGGGTTAGAGGGACGGTTAGGGTTAGGATTAGACCTAGGGTTAGGGTTATGTTGAGGGCTAGGTTAGAGAGGCGGTAAAGGTTAGGATTATACCTAGGGTTAGCGTTATGTTGAGGGCTAAGGTTAGAGAGACGGTTAGGGTTAGGATTGGACCTAGGGTTAGTGTTATGTTGAGGGCTACTGTTAGACAGACGGTTAGGGTTAGGATAGGACCTAGGGTTAGGGTTATGTTGAGGGCTAGTGTTATAGAGACGGTTAGGGTTAGGATTGGAGTAGTGTTAGGGTTATGTTGAGGGCTAGGGTTAGAGAGACGGTTAGGGTTAGGATTGGACCTAGGGTTAGGGTTAGGTTGAGGGCTATGGTTAGAGAGACGGTTATGGTTAGGATTGGACATAGGGTTAGGGTTATGTTGAGGGTTAGGGTTAGAGAGACGGTTAGGGTTAGGATTGGACCTAGGGTTAGGGTTATGTTGAGGGCTAGGGTTAGAGGGACGGTTAGGGTTAGGATTAGACCTAGGGTTAGGGTTATGTTGAGGGCTAGGTTAGAGAGGCGGTAAAGGTTAGGATTATACCTAGGGTTAGCGTTATGTTGAGGGCTAGGGTTAGAGAGACGGTTAGGGTTAGGATTGGACCTAGGGTTAGGGTTATGTTGAGGGCTAGGGTTAGAGAGACTGTTAGGGTTAGAATTGGACCTAGGTTTAGGGTTAGGTTGAGGGCTAGGGTTAGGGAGACGGTTAGGGTTAGGATTGGACCTAGGGTTAGGGTTATGTAGAGGGCTAGGGTTAGAGAGACGGTTAGGGTTAGGATTGGACCTAGGGTTAGGGTTATGTTGAGGGCTAGGGTTAAAGAGACGGTTAGGGTTACGATTGGACCTAGGGTTAGGGTTATGTTGAGGGCTAGGGTTAGAGAGACGGTTAGGGTTAGGATTGGACCTAGGGTTAGGGTTATGTTGAGGGCTAGGTTT
This sequence comes from Miniopterus schreibersii, assembly GCF_964146895.1. NCBI lineage: Eukaryota > Metazoa > Chordata > Mammalia > Chiroptera > Miniopteridae > Miniopterus > Miniopterus schreibersii. The sequence continues at coordinate 45,131 of NW_027669780.1, read as the reverse complement.
AGAGAGACGGTTAGGGTTAGGATTAAACCTAGGGTTAGTGTTATGTTGAGGGCTAGGGTTAGAGAGACAGTTAGGGTTAGGATTGGACCTAGGGTTAGGGTTATGTTGAGGGCTAGTGTTAGAGAGATTGTTACGGTTAGGATTGGACCTAGGGTTAGGGTTATGTTGAGGGCTAGGGTTAGAGAGACGGTTAGGGTGAGGATTGGACCTAGGGTTAGTGTTATGTTGCGGGCTAGGGTTAGAGAGACGGTTATGGTTACGATTGGACTTAGGTTTAGGGTTAGGTTGAGGGCTAGTGTTAGAGAGACGGTTAGGGTTAGGATTCCACCTGGGGTTAGGGTTATGATGAGGGCTAGGGTTAGAGAGACGGTTAGGGTGAGGATTGTACCTAGGGTTAGGGTTAGGTTGAGGGCTACTGTTAGAGAGACAGATAGGGTTAGGATAGGACCTAGGGTTAGGGTTAGGTTGAGGGCTATGGTTATAGAGACGGTTAGGTTTCGGATTGGACCTAGGGTTAGGGTTATGTTGAGAGCTAGGGTTAGAGAGACAGTTAGGGTTAGGATTGGACCTAGGGTTAGGGTTATGTTGAGGGCTAGGGTTAGAGAGACGGTTAGGGTTAGGATTGGACCTAGGGTTAGGGTTATGTTGAGGGCTAGGGTTAGAGAGACGGTTAGGGTTAGGAGTGGACCTAGGGTTAGGGTTAGGTTGAGGGCTACTGTTAGAGAGACGGTTAGGGTTAGGATTGGACCTAGGGTTAGGGTTATGCTGAGGGCTATGGTTAGAGAGACGGTTAGGGTTATTATTGGACTTAGGGTTAGGGTTAGGATGAGGGCTAGCGTTAGAGAGACGGTTAGGGTTAGGATTGGCCCTAGGGTTAGGGTTAGGTTGAGGGCTAGGGTTAGAGAGACGGTTAGGTTTAGGATTGGACCTAGGGTTAGGGTTATGTTGAGGGCTAGGGTTAGAGAGACGGTTAGGTTTAGGATTGGACCAGGGTTAGGGTTATGTTGAGGGCTAGGGTTAGAGAGACGGTTAGGGTTAGAATGGGACCTAGGGTTAGGGTTATGTTGAGGGCTAGGGTTAGAGAGACGGTTAGGGTTAGGATTGGACCTAGGTTTAGGGTTATGTTGCGGGCTAGGGTTAGAGAGACGGTTAGGGTTAGGATTGGACCTAGGGTTAGAGTTATGTTGAGGGCTAGGGTTAGAGAGACGGTTAGGGTTAGGATTGGACCTAGGGTTAGTGTTATGTTGAGGGCTACTGTTAGACAGACGGTTAGGGTTAGGATTGGACCTAGGGTTAGGGTTATGTTGAGGGCTAGGGTTACAGAGACGGTTAGGGTGAGGATTGGACCTAGGGTTAGGTTTATGTTGAGGGCTAGGGTTAGAGAGACGGTTAGGGTTAGGATTGGACCTAGGGTTAGGGTTAGGTTGAGGGCTAGGGTTAGAGAGACGGTTATGGTTACGATTGGAACTAGGGTTAGGGTTAGGTTGAGGGCTAGGGTTAGAGAGACGGTTAGGGTTAGGATTGGACCTAGGGTTATTGTTCCGTTGAAGGCTAGGGTTAGACAGACCGTTAGGGCTAGGATTGGACCTGGGGTTAGGGTTATGTTGAGGGCTAGGGTTAGAGAGACGGTTAGGGTTAGGATTGGACCTAGGGTTAGGGTTATGTTGAGGGTTAGGGTTAGAGAGACTGTTAGGGTTAGAATTGGACCTAGGTTTAGGGTTAGGTTGAGGGCTAGGGTTAGAGAGACGGTTAGGGTTAGGAGTGGACCTAGGGTTAGGGTTATGTAGAGGGCTAGGGTTAGAGAGACGGTTAGGGTTAGGATTGGACCTAGGGTTAGGGTTATGTTGAGGGCTAGGGTTAAAGAGACGGTTAGGGTTACGATTGGACCTCGGGTTAGGGTTATGTTGAGGGCTAGGGTTAGAGAGACGGTTAGGGTTAGGATTGGACCTAGGGTTAGGGTTATGTTGAGGGCTAGGTTTAGAGAGACGGTTAGGGTTAGGATTAAACCTAGGGTTAGTGTTATGTTGAGGGTTAGGGTTAGAGAGACAGTTAGGGTTAGGATTGGACCTAGGGTTAGGGTTATGTTGAGGGCTAGTGTTAGAGAGACTGTTACGGTTAGGATTGGACCTAGGGTTAGGGTTATGTTGAGGGCTAGGGTTAGAGAGACGGTTAGGGTGAGGATTGGACCTAGGGTTAGTGTTATGTTGAGGCCTAGGGTTAGAGAGACGGTTAGGGTTAGGATTGGACCTAGGGTTAGGGTTAGGTTGAGGGCTATGGTTAGAGAGACGGTTATGGTTACGATTGCACCTAGGGTTAGGGTTAGGTTGAGGGCTAGTGTTAGAGAGACGGTTAGGGTTAGGATTGGACCTGGGGTTAGGGTTATGATGAGGGCTAGGGTTAGAGAGACGGTTAGGGTTAGGATTGGACCTAGGGTTAGGGTTATGTTGAGGGCTAGGGTTAGAGAGACTGTTAGGGTTAGAATTGGACCTAGGTTTAGGGTTAGGTTGAGGGCTAGGGTTAGGGAGACGGTTAGGGTTAGGATTGGACCTAGGGTTAGGGTTATGTAGAGGGCTAGGGTTAGAGAGACGGTTAGGGTTAGGATTGGACCTAGGGTTAGGGTTATGTTGAGGGCTAGGGTTAAAGAGACGGTTAGGGTTACGATTGGACCTAGGGTTAGGGTTATGTTGAGGGCTAGGGTTAGAGAGACGGTTAGGGTTAGGATTGGACCTAGGGTTAGGGTTATGTTGAGGGCTAGGTTTAGAGAGACGGTTAGGGTTAGGATTAAACCTAGGGTTAGTGTTATGTTGAGGGCTAGGGTTAGAGAGACAGTTAGGGTTAGGATTGGACCTAGGGTTAGGGTTATGTTGAGGGCTAGTGTTAGAGAGATTGTTACGGTTAGGATTGGACCTAGGGTTAGGGTTATGTTGAGGGCTAGGGTTAGAGAGACGGTTAGGGTGAGGATTGGACCTAGGGTTAGTGTTATGTTGCGGGCTAGGGTTAGAGAGACGGTTATGGTTACGATTGGACTTAGGGTTAGGGTTAGGTTGAGGGCTAGTGTTAGAGAGACGGTTAGGGTTAGGATTCCACCTGGGGTTAGGGTTATGATGAGGGCTAGGGTTAGAGAGACGGTTAGGGTGAGGATTGTACCTAGGGTTAGGGTTAGGTTGAGGGCTACTGTTAGAGAGACAGATAGGGTTAGGATAGGACCTAGGGTTAGGGTTAGGTTGAGGGCTATGGTTATAGAGACGGTTAGGTTTCGGATTGGACCTAGGGTTAGGGTTATGTTGAGAGCTAGGGTTAGAGAGACAGTTAGGGTTAGGATTGGACCTAGGGTTAGGGTTATGTTGAGGGCTAGGGTTAGAGAGACGGTTAGGGTTAGGATTGGACCTAGGGTTAGGGTTATGTTGAGGGCTAGGGTTAGAGAGACGGTTAGGGTTAGGAGTGGACCTAGGGTTAGGGTTAGGTTGAGGGCTACTGTTAGAGAGACGGTTAGGGTTAGGATTGGACCTAGGGTTAGGGTTATGCTGAGGGCTATGGTTAGAGAGACGGTTAGGGTTATTATTGGACTTAGGGTTAGGGTTAGGATGAGGGCTAGCGTTAGAGAGACGGTTAGGGTTAGGATTGGCCCTAGGGTTAGGGTTAGGTTGAGGGCTAGGGTTAGAGAGACGGTTAGGTTTAGGATTGGACCTAGGGTTAGGGTTATGTTGAGGGCTAGGGTTAGAGAGACGGTTAGGTTTAGGATTGGACCAGGGTTAGGGTTATGTTGAGGGCTAGGGTTAGAGAGACGGTTAGGGTTAGAATGGGACCTAGGGTTAGGGTTATGTTGAGGGCTAGGGTTAGAGAGACGGTTAGGGTTAGGATTGGACCTAGGTTTAGGGTTATGTTGTGGGCTAGGGTTAGAGAGACGGTTAGGGTTAGGATTGGACCTAGGGTTAGGGTGAGGTTGAGGGCTACTGTTAGAGAGACGGTTAGGGTTAGGATTGGACCTAGGGTTAGGTTTAGGTTGAGGGCTAGGGTTAGAGAGACGGTTACGGTTAGGATTGGACCTAGGGTGAGGGTTATGTTGAGGGCTAGGGTTAGAGAGGCGGTTATGGTTAGGATTGGACCTAGGGTTAGGGTTATGTTGAGGGCTAGGGTTAAAGAGACGGTTAGGGTTAAGATTGGACCTACGGTGAGGGTTATGTTGAGGGCTAGGTTTAGAGAGACGGTTAGGGTTAGGATTAAACCTAGGGTTAGGTTTATGTTGAGGGCTAGGGTTAGAGAGACGGTTAGGGTGAGGATTGGACCTAGGGTTAGGGTTATATTGAGGGCTAGTGTTAGAGAGACGGTTAGGGTTAAGATTGGACCTAGGGTTAGGGTTATGTTGAGGGCTAGGGTTAGAGAGACGGTTAGGGTGAGGATTGGACCTAGGGTTAGGGTTATGTTGAGGGCTAGGGTTAGAGAGACGGTTAGGTTCAGGATTGGACCTAGGCTTAGGGTTATGTTGAGGGCTAGGGTTAGAGAGACGGTTAGGGCTAGGATTGGACCTAGGGTTTGGGTTATGTTGAGGGCTAGGTTTAGAGAGACGGTTAGGGTTAGGATTAAACCTAGGGTTAGGTTTATGTTTAGGGCTAGGGTTAGAGAGACGGTTAGGGTGAGGATTGGACCTAGGGTTAGGGTTATGTTGAGGGCTAGGGTTAGAGAGACGGTTATGGTTAGGATTGGACCTAGGGATATGGTTATGTTGAGGGCTAGGGTTATAGAGACGGTTAGGTTTAGAATTGGACCTAGGGTTAGGGTTATGTTGAGGGCTAGGTTTAGAGAGACGGTTAGTGCTAGGATTAGACCTAGGGTTAGGGTTAGGTTGAGGGCTAAGGTTAGAGAGACGGTTAGGATGAGTATTGGACATAGGGTTAGGGTTATGTTGAGGGCTAGCGTTAGAGAGACGGTTAGCGTTAGGATTGGACGTAGGGTTAGGGTTAGGTTGAGGGCTAGGGTTAGAGAGACGGTTAGGGTTAGGATTGGACCTAGGGTTAGGGTTATGTTGAGGGCTAGGGTTAGAGAGACGGTTAGGGTTAGGATAGGACCTAGGGTTAGGGTTATGTTGAGGGCTAGTGTTATAGAGACGGTTAGGGTTAGGATTGGAGTAGTGTTAGGGTTATGTTGAGGGCTAGGGTTAGAGAGACGGTTAGGGTTAGGATTGCACCTAGGGTTAGGGTTAGGTTGAGGGCTATGGTTAAAGAGACGGTTATGGTTAGGATTGGACATAGGGTTAGGGTTATGTTGAGGGTTAGGGTTAGAGAGACGTTTAGGGTTAGGCTTGGACCTAGGGTTAGGGTTATGTTGAGGGCTAGGGTTAGAGGGACGGTTAGGGTTAGGATTAGGCCTAGGGTTAGGGTTATGTTGAGGGCTAGGTTAGAGAGGCGGTAAAGGTTAGGATTATACCTAGGGTTAGCGTTATGTTGAGGGCGAAGGTTAGAGAGACGGTTAGGGTTAGGATTGGACCTAGGGTTAGTGTTATGTTGAGGGCTACTGTTAGACAGACGGTTAGGGTTAGGATTGGACCTAGGGTTAGGGTTATGTTGAGGGCTAGGGTTAGAGAGACGGTTAGGGTGAGGATTGGACCTAGGGTTAGGTTTATGTTGAGGACTAGGGTTAGAGAGACGGTTAGGGTTAGGATTGGACCTAGGGTTAGGGTTAGGTTGAGGGCTAGGGTTAGAGAGACGGTTATGGTTACGATTGGAACTAGGGTTAGGGTTAGGTTGAGGGCTAGGGTTAGAGAGACGGTTAGGGTTAGGATTGGACCTAGGGTTAGGGTTATGTTGAGGGCTAGGTTTAGAGAGACGGTTAGGGTTAGGATTAAACCTAGGGTTAGTGTTATGTTGAGGGTTAGGGTTAGAGAGACAGTTAGGGTTAGGATTGGACCTAGGGTTAGGGTTATGTTGAGGGCTAGTGTTAGAGAGACTGTTACGGTTAGGATTGGACCTAGGGTTAGGGTTATGTTGAGGGCTAGGGTTAGAGAGACGGTTAGGGTGAGGATTGGACCTAGGGTTAGTGTTATGTTGAGGGCTAGGGTTAGAGAGACGGTTATGGTTACGATTGGACCTAGGGTTAGGGTTAGGTTGAGGGCTAGTGTTAGAGAGACGGTTAGGGTTAGGATTGGACCTGGGGTTAGGGTTATGATGAGGGCTAGGGTTAGAGAGACGGTTAGGGTGAGGATTGGACCTAGGGTTAGGGTTAGGTTGAGGGCTACTGTTAGAGAGACGGATAGGGTTAGGATAGGACCTAGGGTTAGGGTTAGGTTGAGGGCTATGGTTAGAGAGACGGTTAGGTTTCGGATTGGACCTAGGGTTAGGGTTATGTTGAGAGCTAGGGTTAGAGAGACAGTTAGGGTTAGGATTGGACCTAGGGTTAGGGTTATGTTGAGGGCTAGGGTTAGAGAGACGGTTAGGGTTAGGATTGGACCTAGGGTTAGGGTTATGTTGAGGGCTAGGGTTAGAGAGACGGTTAGGGTTAGGAGTGGACCTAGGGTTAGGGTTAGGTTGAGGGCTACTGTTAGAGAGACGGTTAGGGTTAGGATTGGACCTAGGGTTAGGGTTATGCTGAGGGCTAGGGTTAGAGAGACGGTTAGGGTTATTATTGGACTTAGGGTTAGGGTTAGGTTGAGGGCTAGCGTTAGAGAGACGGTTAGGGTTAGAATGGGACCTAGGGTTAGGGTTATGTTGAGGGCTAGGGTTAGAGAGACGGTTAGGGTTAGGATTGGACCTAGGTTTAGGGTTATGTTGCGGGCTAGGGTTAGAGAGACGGTTAGGGTTAGGATTGGACCTAGGGTTAGAGTTATGTTGAGGGCTAGGGTTAGAGAGACGGTTAGGGTTAGGATTGGACCTAGGGTTAGGGTTATGTTGAGGGCTAGGGTTAGAGAGACGGTTAGGGTTAGGAGTGGACCTAGGGTTAGGGTGAGGTTCAGGGCTATTGTTAGAGAGACGGTTAGGGTTAGGATTGGACCTAGGGTTAGGTTTAGGTTGAGGGCTAGGGTTAGAGAGACGGTTACGGTTAGGATTGGACCTAGGGTGAGGGTTATGTTGAGGGCTAGGGTTAGAGAGACGGTTATGGTTAGGATTGGACCTAGGGTTAGGGTTATGTTGAGGGCTAGGGTTAAAGAGACGATTAGGGTTAGGATTGGACCTAGGGTGAGGGTTATGTTGAGGGCTAGGTTTAGAGAGACGGTTAGGGTTAGGATTAAACCTAGGGTTAGGTTTATGTTGAGGGCTAGGGTTAGAGAGACGGTTAGGGTGAGGATTGGACCTAGGGTTAGGGTTATATTGAGGGCTAGTGTTAGAGAGACGGTTAGGGTTAAGATTGGACCTAGGGTTAGGGTTATGTTGAGGGCTAGGGTTAGAGAGACGGTTAGGGTGAGGATTGGACCTAGGGTTAGGGTTATGTTGAGGGCTAGGGTTAGAGAGACGGTTAGGTTCAGGATTGGACCTAGGCTTAGGGTTATGTTGAGGGCTAGGGTTAGAGAGACGGTTAGGGTTAGGATTAAACCTAGGGTTAGGTTTATGTTGAGGGCTAGGTTTAGAGAGACGGTTAGGGTTAGGATTAAACCTAGGGTTAGGTTTATGTTGAGGGCTAGGGTTAGAGAGACGGTTAGGGTGAGGATTGGACCTAGGGTTAGGGTTATGTTGAGGGCTAGGGTTAGAGAGACGGTTATGGTTAGGATTGGACCTAGGGATATGGTTATGTTGAGGGCTAGGGTAATAGAGACGGTTAGGGTTAGAATTGGACCTAGGGTTAGGGTTATGTTGAGGGCTAGGTTTAGAGAGACGGTTAGTGCTAGGATTAGACCTAGGGTTAGGGTTAGGTTGACGGCTAAGGTTAGAGAGACGGTTAGGATGAGTATTGGACATAGGGTTAGGGTTATGTTGAGGGCTAGGGTTAGAGAGACGGTTAGCGTTAGGATTGGACGTAGGGTTAGGGTTAGGTTGAGGGCTAGGGTTAGAGAGACGGTTAGGGTTAGGATTGGACCTAGGGTTAGGGTTATGTTGAGGGCTAGGGTTAGAGAGACGGTTAGGGTTAGCATAGGACCTAGGGTTAGGGTTATGTTGAGGGCTAGTGTTATAGAGACGGTTAGGGTTAGGATTGGAGTAGTGTTAGGGTTATGTTGAGGGCTAGGGTTAGAGAGACGGTTAGGGTTAGGATTGGACCTAGGGTTAGGGTTAGGTTGAGGGCTATGGTTAGAGAGACGGTTATGGTTAGGATTGGACATAGGGTTAGGGTTATGTTGAGGGTTAGGGTTAGAGAGACGGTTAGAGTTAGGATTGGACCTAGGGTTAGGGTTATGTTGAGGGCTAGGGTTAGAGAGATGGTTAGGGTTAGGATTAGACCTAGGGTTAGGGTTATGTTGAGGGCTAGGTTAGAGAGGCGGTAAAGGTTAGGATTATACCTAGGGTTAGCGTTATGTTGAGGGCTAAGGTTAGAGAGACGGTTAGGGTTAGGATTGGACCTAGGGTTAGGGTTATGTTGAGGGCTATTGTTAGACAGACGGTTATGGTGAGGATTGGACCTAGGGTTAGGTTTATGTTGAGGGCTAGGGTTAGAGAGACGGTTAGGGTTAGGATTGGACCTAGGGTTAGGGTTAGGTTGAGGGCTAGGGTTAGAGAGACGGTTATGGTTACGATTGGAACTAGGGTTAGGGTTAGGTTGAGGGCTAGGGTTAGAGAGACGGTTAGGGTTAGGATTGGACCTAGGGTTATTGTTCCGTTGAAGGCTAGGTTTAGACAGACCGTTAGGGCTAGGATTGGACCTGGGGTTAGGGTTATGTTGAGGGCTAGGGTTAGAGAGACGGTTAGGGTTAGGATTGGACCTAGGGTTAGGGTTATGTTGAGGGCTAGGGTTAGAGAGACTGTTAGGGTTAGAATTGGACCTAGGTTTAGGGTTAGGTTGAGGGCTAGGGTTAGAGAGACGGTTAGGGTTAGGATTGGACCTAGGGTTAGGGTTATGTAGAGGGCTAGGGTTAGAGAGACGGTTAGGGTTAGGATTGGACCTAGGGTTAGGGTTAGGTTGAGGGCTATGGTTAGAGAGACGGTTATGGTTACGATTGGACCTAGGGTTAGGGTTAGGTTGATGGCTAGTGTTAGAGAGACGGTTAGGGTTAGGATTGGACCTGGGGTTAGGGTTATGATGAGGGCTAGGGTTAGAGAGACGGTTAGGGTGAGGATTGGACCTAGGGTTAGGGTTAGGTTGAGGGCTACTGTTAGAGAGACGGATAGGGTTAGGATAGGACCTAGGGTTAGGGTTAGGTTGAGGGCTATGGTTAGAGAGACGGTTAGGTTTCGGATTGGACCTAGGGTTAGGGTTATGTTGAGAGCTAGGGTTAGAGAGACAGTTAGGGTTAGGATTGGACCTAGGGTTAGGGTTATGTTGAGGGCTAGGGTTAGAGAGACGGTTAGGGTTAGGATTGGACCTAGGGTTAGGGTTATGTTGAGGGCTAGGGTTAGAGAGACGGTTATGGTTAGGATTGGACCTAGGGATATGGTTATGTTGAGGGCTAGGGTTATAGAGACGGTTAGGGTTAGAATTGGACCTAGGGTTAGGGTTATGTTGAGGGCTAGGTTTAGAGAGACGGTTAGTGCTAGGATTAGACCTAGGGTTAGGGTTAGGTTGACGACTAAGGTTAGAGAGACGGTTAGGATGAGTATTGGACATAGGGTTAGGGTTATGTTGAGGGCTAGCGTTAGAGAGACGGTTAGCGTTAGGATTGGACGTAGGGTTAGGGTTAGGTTGAGGGCTAGGGTTAGAGAGACGGTTAGGGTTAGGATTGGACCTAGGGTTAGGGTTATGTTGAGGGCTAGGGTTAGAGAGACGGTTAGGGTTAGGATAGGACCTAGGGTTAGGGTTATGTTGAGGGCTAGTGTTATAGAGACGGTTAGGGTTAGGATTGGAGTAGTGTTAGGGTTATGTTGAGGGATAGTGTTATAGAGACGGTTAGGGTTAGGATTGGACCTAGGGTTAGGGTTAGGTTGAGGGCTATGGTTAGAGAGACGATTATGGTTAGGATTGGACATAGGGTTAGGGTTATGTTGAGGGTTAGGGTTAGAGAGACGGTTAGAGTTAGGATTGGACCTAGGGTTAGGGTTATGTTGAGGGCTAGGGTTAGAGAGACGGTTAGGGTTAGGATTAGACCTAGGGTTAGGGTTATGTTGAGGGCTAGGTTAGAGAGGCGGTAAAGGTTAGGATTATACCTAGGGTTAGCGTTATGTTGAGGGCTAAGGTTAGAGAGACGGTTAGGTTTAGGATTGGACCTATGGTTAGGGTTATGTTGAGGGCTACTGTTAGACAGACGGTTAGGGTTAGGATTGGACCTAGGGTTAGGGTTATGTTGAGGGCTAGGGTTAGAGAGACGGTTAGGGTGAGGATTGGACCTAGGGTTAGGTTTATGTTGAGGGCTAGGGTTAGAGAGACGGTTAGGGTTAGGATTGGACCTAGGGTTAGGGTTAGGTTGAAGGCTAGGGTTAGAGAGACGGTTATGGTTACGATTGGAACTAGGGTTAGGGTTAGGTTGAGGGCTAGGGTTAGAGAGACGGTTAGGGTTAGGATTGGACCTAGGGTTATTGTTCCGTTGAAGGCTAGGGTTAGACAGACCGTTAGGGCTAGGATTGGACCTGGGGTTAGGGTTATGTTGAGGGCTAGGGTTAGAGAGACGGTTAGGGTTAGGATTGGACCTAGGGTTAGGGTTATGTTGAGGGCTAGGGTTAGAGAGACTGTTAGGGTTAGAATTGGACCTAGGTTTAGGGTTAGGTTGAGGGCTAGGGTTAGAGAGACGGTTAGGGTTAGGATTGGACCTAGGGTTAGGGTTATGTAGAGGGCTAGGGTTAGAGAGACGGTTAGGGTTAGGATTGGACCTAGGGTTAGGGTTATGTTGAGGGCTAGGGTTAAAGAGACGGTTAGGGTTACGATTGGACCTAGGGTTAGGGTTATGTTGAGGGCTTGGGTTAGAGAGACGGTTAGGGTTAGGATTGGACCTAGGGTTAGGGTTATGTTGAGGGCTAGGTTTAGAGAGACGGTTAGGGTTAGGATTAAACCTAGGGTTAGTGTTATGTTGAGGGTTAGGGTTAGAGAGACAGTTAGGGTTAGGATTGGACCTAGGGTTAGGGTTATGTTGAGGGCTAGTGTTAGAGAGACTGTTACGGTTAGGATTGGACCTAGGGTTAGGGTTATGTTGAGGGCTAGGGTTAGAGAGACGGTTAGGGTGAGGATTGGACCTAGGGTTAGTGTTATGTTGAGGGCTAGGGTTAGAGAGCCGGTTAGGGTTAGGATTGGACCTAGGGTTAGGGTTAGGTTGAGGGCTATGGTTAGAGAGACGGTTATGGTTACGATTGGACCTAGGGTTAGGGTTAGGTTGAGGGCTAGTGTTAGAGAGACGGTTAGGGTTAGGATTGGACCTGGGGTTAGGGTTATGATGAGGGCTAGGGTTAGAGAGACGGATAGGGTGAGGATTGGACCTAGGGTTAGGGTTAGGTTGAGGGCTACTGTTAGAGAGACGGATAGGGTTAGGATAGGACCTAGGGTTAGGGTTAGGTTGAGGGCTATGGTTAGAGAGACGGTTAGGTTTCGGATTGGACCTAGGGTTAGGGTTATGTTGAGAGCTAGGGTTAGAGAGACAGTTAGGGTTAGGATTGGACATAGGGTTAGGGTTATGTTGAGGGCTAGGGTTAGAGAGACGGTTAGGGTTAGGATTGGACCTAGGGTTAGGGTTATGTTGAGGGCTAGGGTTAGAGAGACGGTTAGGGATAGGAGTGGACCTAGGGTTAGGGTTAGGTTGAGGGCTACTGTTAGAGAGACGGTTAGGGTTAGGATTGGACCTAGGGTTAGGGTTAGGTTGATGGCTAGGGTTTGAGAGACGGTTAGGTTTAGGATTGGACCTAGGGTTAGGGTTATGTTGAGAGCTAGGGTTAGAGAGACAGTTAGGGTTAGGATTGGACATAGGGTTAGGGTTATGTTGAGGGCTAGGGTTAGAGAGACGGTTAGGGTTAGGATTGGACCTAGGGTTAGGGTTAGGTTGAGGGCTACTGTTAGAGAGACGGTTAGGGTTAGGATTGGACCTAGGGTTAGGGTTAGGTTGAGGGCTATGGTCAGAGAGACGGTTAGGTTTAGGATTGGACCTAGGGTTAGGGTTATGTTGAGGGCTAGGGTTAGAGAGACGGTTAGGGTTAGAATGGGACCTAGGGTTAGGGTTATGTTGAGGGCTAGGGTTAGAGAGACGGTTAGGGTTAGGATTGGACCTAGGTTTAGGGTTATGTTGCGGGCTAGGGTTAGAGAGACGGTTAGGGTCAGGATTGGACCTAGGGTTAGAGTTATGTTGAGGGCTAGGGTTAGAGAGACGGTTAGGGTTAGGATTGGACCTAGGGTTAGGGTTATGTTGAGGGCTAGGGTTAGAGAGACGGTTAGGATTAGGAGTGGACCTAGGGTTAGGGTGAGGTTGAGGGCTACTGTTAGAGAGACGGTTAGGGTTAGAATTGGACCTAGGGTTAGGTTTAGGTTGAGGGCTAGGGTTAGAGAGACGGTTACGGTTAGGATTGGACCTAGGGTGAGGGTTATGTTGAGGGCTAGGGTTAGAGAGACGGTTATGGTTAGGATTGGACCTAGGGTTAGGGTTATGTTGAGGGCTAGGGTTAGAGAGACGGTTAGGTTCAGGATTGGACCTAGGCTTAGGGTTATGTTGAGGGCTAGGGTTAGAGAGACGGTTAGGGCTAGGATTGGACCTAGGGTTTGGGTTATGTTGAGGGCTAGGTTTAGAGAGACGGTTAGGGTTAGGATTAACCCTAGGGTTAGGTTTATGTTGAGGGCTAGGGTTAGAGAGACGGTTAGGGTGAGGATTGGACCTAGGGTTAGGGTTATGTTGAGGGCTAGGGTTAGAGAGACGGTTATGGTTAGGATTGGACCTAGGGATATGGTTATGTTGAGGGCTAGGGTTATAGAGACGGTTAGGGTTAGAATTGGACCTAGGGTTAGGGTTATGTTGAGGGCTAGGTTTAGAGAGACGGTTAGTGCTAGGATTAGACCTAGGGTTAGGGTTAGGTTGAGGGCTAAGGTTAGAGAGACGGTTAGGATGAGTATTGGACATAGGGTTAGGGTTATGTTGAGGGCTAGGGTTAGAGAGACGGTTAGCGTTAGGATTGGACGTAGGGTTAGGGTTAGGTTGAGGGCTAGGGTTAGAGAGACGGTTAGGGTTAGGATTGGACCTAGGGTTAGGGTTATGTTGAGGGCTAGGGTTAGAGAGACGGTTAGGGTTAGGATAGGACCTAGGGTTAGGGTTATGTTGAGGGCTAGTGTTATAGAGACGGTTAGGGTTAGGATTGGAGTAGTGTTAGGGTTATGTTGAGGGCTAGGGTTAGAGAGACGGTTAGGGTTAGGATTGGACCTAGGGTTAGGGTTAGGTTGAGGGCTATGGTTAGAGAGACGGTTATGGTTAGGATTGGACATAGGGTTAGGGTTATGTTGAGGGTTAGGGTTAGAGAGACGGTTAGAGTTAGGATTGGACCTAGGGTTAGGGTTATGTTGAGGGCTAGGGTTTGAGAGGAACGGTTAGGGTTAGGATTAGACCTAGGGTTAGGGTTATGTTGAGGGCTAGGTTAGAGAGGCGGTAAAGGTTAGGATTATACCTAGGGTTAGCGTTATGTTGAGGGCTAAGGTTAGAGAGACGGTTAGGGTTAGGATTGGACCTAGGGTTAGGGTTATGTTGAGGGCTACTGTTAGACAGACGGTTAGGGTTAGGATTGGACCTAGGGTTAGGGTTATGTTGAGGGCTAGGGTTAGAGAGACGGTTAGGGTGAGGATTGGACCTAGGGTTAGGTTTATGTTGAGGGCTAGGGTTAGAGAGACGGTTATGGTTACGATTGGACCTAGGGTTAGGGTTAGGTTGAGGGCTAGGGTTAGAGAGACGGTTATGGTTACGATTGGAACTAGGGTTAGGGTTAGGTTGAGGGCTAGGGTTAGAGAGACGGTTAGGGTTAGGATTGGACCTAGGGTTATTGTTCCGTTGAAGGCTAGGGTTAGACAGACCGTTAGGGCTAGGATTGGACCTGGGGTTAGGGTTATGTTGTGGGCTAGTGTTAGAGAGACGGTTAGGGTTAGGATTGGACCCAGGGTTAGGGTTATGTTGAGGGCTAGGGTTAGAGAGACTGTTAGGGTTAGAATTGGACCTAGGTTTAGGGTTAGGTTGAGGGCTAGGGTTAGAGAGACGGTTAGGGTTAGGATTGGACCTAGGGTTAGGGTTATGTAGAGGGCTAGGGTTAGAGAGACGGTTAGGGTTAGGATTGGACCTAGGGTTAGGGTTATGTTGAGGGCTAGGGTTAGAGAGACTGTTAGGGTTACGATTGGACCTAGGGTTAGGGTTATGTTGAGGGCTAGGGTTAGAGAGACGGTTATGGTTAGGATTGGACCTAGGGTTAGGGTTATGTTGAGGGCTAGGTTTAGAGAGACGGTTAGGGTTAGGATTAAACCTAGGGTTAGTGTTATGTTGAGGGTTAGGCTTAGAGAGACAGTTAGGGTTAGGATTGGACCTAGGGTTAGGGTTATGTTGAGGGCTAGTGTTAGAGAGACTGTTACGGTTAGGATTGGACCTAGGGTTAGGGTTATGTTGAGGGCTAGGGTTAGAGAGACGGTTAGGGTGAGGATTGGACCTAGGGTTAGTGTTATGTTGAGGGCTAGGGTTAGAGAGACGGTTAGGGTTAGGATTGGACCTAGGGTTAGGGTTAGGTTGAGGGCTATGGTTAGAGAGACGGTTATGGTTACGATTGGACCTAGGGTTAGGGTTAGGTTGAGGGCTAGTGTTAGAGAGACGGTTAGGGTTAGGATTGGACCTAGGGTTAGGGTTATGCTGAGGGCTAGGGTTAGAGAGACGGTTAGGGTTATTATTGGACTTAGGATTAGGGTTAGGTTGAGGACTAGCGTTAGAGAGACGGTTAGGGTTAGGATTGGACCTAGGGTTAGGGTTAGGTTGATGGCTAGGGTTAGAGAGACGGTTAGGTTTAGTATTGGACCTAGGGTTAGGGTTATGTTGAGGGCTAGGGTTAGAGAGACGTTTAGGGTAGGATTGGACCTAGGGTTAGGGTTAGGTTGAGGGCTACTGTTAGAGAGACGGTTAGGGTTAGGATTGGACCTAGGGTTAGGGTTAGGTTGAGGGCTATGGTCAGAGAGACGGTTAGGTTTAGGATTGGACCTAGGGTTAGGGTTATGTTGAGGGCTAGGGTTAGAGAGACGGTTAGGGTTAGAATGTGACCTAGGGTTAGGGTTATGTTGCGGGCTAGGGTTAGAGAGACGGTTAGGGTTAGGATTGGACCTAGCGTTAGAGTTATGTTGAGGGCTAGGGTTAGAGAGACGGTTAGGGTTAGGATTGGACCTAGGGTTAGGGTTATGTTGAGGGCTAGGGTTAGAGAGACGGTTAGGGTTAGGAGTGGACCTAGGGTTAGGGTGAGGTTGAGGGCTACTGTTAGAGAGACGGTTAGGGTTAGGATTGGACCTAGCGTTAGGTTTAGGTTGAGGGCTAGGGTTAGAGAGACGGTTACGGTTAGGATTGGACCTAGGGTGAGGGTTATGTTGAGGGCTAAGGTTAGAGAGACGGTTATGGTTAGGATTGGACCTAGGGTTAGGGTTATGTTGAGGGCTAGGGTTAGAGAGACGGTTAGGGCTAGGATTGGACCTAGGGTTTGGGTTATGTTGAGGGCTAGGTTTAGAGAGACGGTTAGGGTTAGGATGAAACCTAGGGTTAGGTTTATGTTGAGGGCTAGGGTTAGAGAGACGGTTAGGGTGAGGATTGGACCTAGGGTTAGGGTTATGTTGAGGGCTAGGGTTAGAGAGACGGTTATGGTTAGGATTGGACCTAGGGATATGGTTATGTTGAGGGCTAGGGTTATAGAGACGGTTAGGGTTAGAATTGGACCTAGGGTTAGGGTTATGTTGAGGGCTAGGTTTAGAGAGACGGTTAGTGCTAGGATTAGACATAGGGTTAGGGTTAGGTTGAGGGCTAAGGTTAGAGAGACGGTTAGGATGAGTATTGGACATAGGGTTAGGGTTATGTTGAGGGCTAGGGTTAGAGAGACGGTTAGCGTTAGGATTGGACGTAGGGTTAGGGTTAGGTTGAGGGCTAGGGTTAGAGAGACGGTTAGGGTTAGGATTGGACCTAGGGTTAGGGTTATGTTGAGGGGTAGGGTTAGAGAGACGGTTAGGGTTAGGATAGTACCTAGGGTTAGGGTTATGTTGAGGGCTAGTTTTATAGAGACGGTTAGGGTTAGGATTGGAGTAGTGTTAGGGTTATGTTGAGGGCTAGGGTTAGAGAGACGGTTAGGGTTAGGATTGGACCTAGGGTTAGGGTTAGGTTGAGGGCTATGGTTAGAGAGACGGTTATGGTTAGGATTGGACATAGGGTTAGGGTTATGTTGAGGGTTAGGGTTAGAGAGACGGTTAGAGTTAGGATTGGACCTAGGGTTAGGGTTATGTTGAGGGCTAGGGTTAGAGAGACGGTTAGGGTTAGAATTAGACCTAGGGTTAGGGTTATGTTGAGGGCTAGGTTAGAGAGGCGGTAAAGGTTAGGATTATACCTAGGGTTAGCGTTATGTTGAGGGCTAAGGTTAGAGAGACGGTTAGGGTTAGGATTGGACCTAGGCTTAGGGTTATGTTGAGGGCTAGGGTTAGAGAGACGGTTAGGGTGAGGATTGGACCTAGGGTTAGGGTTATGTTGAGGGCTAGGGTTAGAGAGACGGTTAGGGTTAGGATTGGACCTGGGGTTAGGGTTATGTTGAGGGCTAGGGTTAGAGAGACAGTTAGGGTGAGGATTGGACCTAGGGTTAGGGTTATGTTGAGGGCTAGGGTTAGAGAGACGGTTAGGGTGAGGATTGTATCTAGTGTTAGGGTTATGTTGAGGGCTAGGTTTAGAGAGACGGTTAGGGTTAGGATTAGACCTACGGTTAGGGGTATGTTGAGGGCTAGGGTTAGAGAGACGATTAGGGTAGGATTGGACCTAGGGTTAGGGTTATGTTGAGGGCTAGGTTTAGAGAGACGGTTAGGGTTATGATTGGACCTAGGGCTAGGGTTATGTTGAGGGCTAGGTTAGAGAGGCGGTAAAGGTTAGGATTAGACCTAGGGTTAGCGTTATGTTGAGGGCTAAGGTTAGAGAGACGGTTAGGGTTAGGATTGGACCTAGGCTTAGGGTTATGTTGAGGGCTAGGGTTAGAGAGACGGTTAGGGTGAGGATTGGACCTAGGGTTAGGGTTATGTTTAGGGCTAGGGTTAGAGAGACGGTTAGGGTTAGGATTGGACCTGGGGTTAGGGTTATGTTGAGGGCTAGGGTTAGAGAGACGGTTAGGGTGAGGATTGGAACTAGGGTTAGGGTTATGTTGAGGGCTAGGGTTAGAGAGACGGTTAGGGTGAGGATTGTATCTAGTGTTGGGTTATGTTGAGGGCTAGGTTTAGAGAGACGGTTAGGGTTAGGATTAGACCTACGGTTAGGGGTATGTTGAGGGCTAGGGTTAGAGAGACGATTAGGGTTAGGATTGGACCTAGGGTTAGGGTTATGTTGAGGGCTAGGTTTAGAGAGACGGTTAGGGTTATGATTGGACCTAGGGTTAGGGTTACGTTGAGGGCTAGGGTTAGACAGACGGTAAGGGTTAGGATTGGACCTAGGGTTAGGGTTATGTTGAGGGCTAGGGATAGAGAGACGGTTAGGGTTAGGATTGGACCTAGGGTTAGGGTTATGTTGAGGGTTAGGGTTAGAGAGACTGTTAGGGTTAGAATTGGACCTAGGTTTAAGGGTAGGTTGAGGGCTAGGGTTAGAGAGACGGTTAGGGGTAGGATTGGACCTAGGGTTAGGGTTATGTTGAGGGCTAGGTTTAGAGAGACGGTTAGGGTTAGGATTGGACCTAGGGTTAGGGTTATGTTGAGGGCTAGGGTTAAAGAGACGGTTAGGGTTATAATTGGACCTAGGGTGAGTGTTATGTTGAGGGCTAGGGTTAGAGAGACGGTTAGGGTTAGGATTGGACCTAGGGTTAGGGTTAGGTTGAGGGCTAGGTTTAGAGAGACGGTTAGGGTTAGGATTAAACCTAGGGTTAGGGTTATTTTGAGGGTAGGGTTAGAGAGACGGTTAGGGTTAGGATTGGACCTAGGGTTAGGGTTATGTTGAGGGCTAGGGTTAGAGAGACGGTTAGGGTTAGGATTGGACCTACGGTTAGGGTTATGTTGAGGGCTAGGGTTAGAGAGACGGTTAGGGTGAGGATTGGACCTAGGGTTAGGTTTATGTTGAGGGCTAGGGTTAGAGAGACGGTTAGGGTTAGGATTGGACCTAGGGTTAGGGTTAGGTGGAGGGCTAGGGTTAGAGAGACGGTTATGGTTACGATTGGACCTAGGGTTAGGGTTAGGTTGAGCGCTAGGGTTAGAGAGACGGGTAGGGTTAGTATTAGACCTAGGGTTATTGTTCCGTTGAAGGCTAGGGTTAGAGAGACGGTTAGGGCTAGGATTGGACCTGGGGTTAGGGTTAGGTTGAGGGCTACTGTTAGAGAGACGGTTAGGGTTAGGATTGGACCTAGGGTTAGGGTTAGGTTGAGGGCTATGGTCAGAGAGACGGTTAGGTTTAGGATTGGACCTAGGGTTAGGGTTATGTTGAGGGCTAGGGTTAGAGAGACGGTTAGGGTTAGAATGGGACCTAGGGTTAGGGTTATGTTGAGGGCTAGGGTTAGAGAGACGGTTAGGGTTAGGATTGGACCTAGGTTTAGGGTTATGTTGCGGGCTAGGGTTAGAGAGACGGTTAGGGTTAGGATTGGACCTAGGGTTAGAGTTATGTTGAGGGCTAGGGTTAGAGAGACGGTTAGGGTTAGGATTGGACCTAGGGTTAGGGTTATGTTGAGGGCTAGGGTTAGAGAGACGGTTAGGGTTAGGAGTGGACCTAGGGTTAGGGTGAGGTTGAGCGCTACTGTTAGAGAGACGGTTAGGGTTAGGATTGGACCTAGGGTTAGGTTTAGGTTGAGGGCTAGGGTTAGAGAGACGGTTACGGTTAGGATTGGACCTAGGGTGAGTGTTATATTGAGGGCTAGGGTTAGAGAGACGGTTATGGTTAGGATTGGACCTAGGGTTAGGGTTATGTTGAGGGCTAGGGTTAAAGAGACGGTTAGGGTTAGGATTGGACCTAGGGTGAGGGTTATGTTGAGGGCTAGGTTTAGAGAGACGGTTAGGGTTAGGATTAAACCTAGGGTTAGGTTTATGTTGAGGGCTAGGGTTAGAGAGACGGTTAGGGTGGGGATTGGACCTAGGGTTAGGGTTATATTGAGGGCTAGTGTTAGAGAGACGGTTAGGGTTAAGATTGGACCTAGGGTTAGGGTTATGTTGAGGGCTAGGGTTAGAGAGACGGTTAGGGTGAGGATTGGACCTAGGGTTAGGGTTATGTTGAGGGCTAGGGTTAGAGAGAGGGTTAGGTTCAGGATTGGACCTAGGATTAGGGTTATGTTGAGGGCTAGGGTTAGAGAGACGGTTAGGGCTAGGATTGGACCCAGGGTTTGGGTTATGTTGAGGGCTAGGTTTAGAGAGACGGTTAGGGTTAGGATTAAACCTAGGGTTAGGTTTATGTTGAGGGCTAGGGTTAGAGAGACGGTTAGGGTGAGGATTGGACCTAGGGTTAGGGTTATGTTGAGGGCTAGGGTTAGAGAGACGGTTATCATTAGGATTGGACCTAGGGATATGGTTATGTTGAGGGCTAGGGTTATAGAGACGGTTAGGGTTAGAATTGGACCTAGGGTTAGGGTTATGTTGAGGGCTAGGTTTAGAGAGACGGTTAGTGCTAGGATTAGACCTAGGGTTAGGGTTAGGTTGAGGGCTAAGGTTAGAGAGACGGTTAGGATGAGTATTGGACATAGGGTTAGGGTTATGTTGAGGGCTAGGGTTAGAGAGACGGTTAGCGTTAGGATTGGACGTAGGGTTAGGGTTAGGTTGAGGGCTAGGGTTAGAGAGACGGTTAGGTTTAGGATTGGACCTAGGGTTAGGGTTATGTTGAGGGCTAGGGTTAGAGAGACGGTTAGGGTTAGGATAGGACCTAGGGTTAGGGTTATGTTGAGGGCTAGTGTTATAGAGACGGTTAGGGTTAGGATTGGAGTAGTGTTAGGGTTATGTTGAGGGCTAGGGTTAGAGAGACGGTTAGGGTTAGGATTGGACCTAGGGTTAGGGTTAGGTTGAGGGCTATGGTTAGAGAGACGGTTATGGTTAGGATTGGACATAGGGTTAGGGTTAGGTTGAGGGCTAGGGTTAGAGAGACGGTTAGGGTTAGGATTGGACCTAGGGTTAGGGTTAGGTTGAGGGCTAGGGTTAGAGAGACGGTTAGGGTTATTATTGGACTTAGGATTAGGGTTAGGTTGAGGACTAGCGTTAGAGAGACGGTTAGGGTTAGGATTGGACCTAGGGTTAGGGTTAGGTTGATGGCTAGGGTTAGAGAGACGGTTAGGTTTAGTATTGGACCTAGGGTTAGGGTTATGTTGAGGGCTAGGGTTAGAGAGACGTTTAGGGTAGGATTGGACCTAGGGTTAGGGTTAGGTTGAGGGCTACTGTTAGAGAGACGGTTAGGGTTAGGATTGGACCTAGGGTTAGGGTTAGGTTGAGGGCTATGGTCAGAGAGACGGTTAGGTTTAGGATTGGACCTAGGGTTAGGGTTATGTTGAGGGCTAGGGTTAGAGAGACGGTTAGGGTTAGAATGTGACCTAGGGTTAGGGTTATGTTGCGGGCTAGGGTTAGAGAGACGGTTAGGGTTAGGATTGGACCTAGCGTTAGAGTTATGTTGAGGGCTAGGGTTAGAGAGACGGTTAGGGTTAGGATTGGACCTAGGGTTAGGGTTATGTTGAGGGCTAGGGTTAGAGAGACGGTTAGGGTTAGGAGTGGACCTAGGGTTAGGGTGAGGTTGAGGGCTACTGTTAGAGAGACGGTTAGGGTTAGGATTGGACCTAGCGTTAGGTTTAGGTTGAGGGCTAGGGTTAGAGAGACGGTTACGGTTAGGATTGGACCTAGGGTGAGGGTTATGTTGAGGGCTAAGGTTAGAGAGACGGTTATGGTTAGGATTGGACCTAGGGTTAGGGTTATGTTGAGGGCTAGGGTTAGAGAGACGGTTAGGGCTAGGATTGGACCTAGGGTTTGGGTTATGTTGAGGGCTAGGTTTAGAGAGACGGTTAGGGTTAGGATGAAACCTAGGGTTAGGTTTATGTTGAGGGCTAGGGTTAGAGAGACGGTTAGGGTGAGGATTGGACCTAGGGTTAGGGTTATATTGAGGGCTAGTGTTAGAGAGACGGTTAGGGTTAAGATTGGACCTAGGGTTAGGGTTATGTTGAGGGCTAGGGTTAGAGAGACGGTTAGGGTGAGGATTGGACCTAGGGTTAGGGTTATGTTGAGGGCTAGGGTTAGAGAGACGGTTAGGTTCAGGATTGGACCTAGGCTTAGGGTTATGTTGAGGGCTAGGGTTAGAGAGACGGTTAGGGCTAGGATTGGACCCAGGGTTTGGGTTATGTTGAGGGCTAGGTTTAGAGAGACGGTTAGGGTTAGGATTAAACCTAGGGTTAGGTTTATGTTGAGGGCTAGGGTTAGAGAGACGGTTAGGGTGAGGATTGGACCTAGGGTTAGGGTTATGTTGAGGGCTAGGTTTAGAGAGACGGTTAGTGCTAGGATTAGACCTAGGGTTAGGGTTAGGTTGAGGGCTAAGGTTAGAGAGACGGTTAGGATGAGTATTGGACATAGGGTTAGGGTTATGTTGAGGGCTAGGGTTAGAGAGACGGTTAGCGTTAGGATTGGACGTAGGGTTAGGGTTAGGTTGAGGGCTAGGGTTAGAGAGACGGTTAGGTTTAGGATTGGACCTAGGGTTAGGGTTATGTTGAGGGCTAGGGTTAGAGAGACGGTTAGGGTTAGGATAGGACCTAGGGTTAGGGTTATGTTGAGGGCTAGTGTTATAGAGACGGTTAGGGTTAGGATTGGAGTAGTGTTAGGGTTATGTTGAGGGCTAGGGTTAGAGAGACGGTTAGGGTTAGGATTGGACCTAGGGTTAGGGTTAGGTTGAGGGCTATGGTTAGAGAGACGGTTATGGTTAGGATTGGACATAGGGTTAGGGTTAGGTTGAGGGCTAGGGTTAGAGAGACGGTTAGGGTTAGGATTGGACCTAGGGTTAGGGTTAGGTTGAGGGCTAGGGTTAGAGAGACGGTTAGGGTTATTATTGGACTTAGGATTAGGGTTAGGTTGAGGACTAGCGTTAGAGAGACGGTTAGGGTTAGGATTGGACCTAGGGTTAGGGTTAGGTTGATGGCTAGGGTTAGAGAGACGGTTAGGTTTAGTATTGGACCTAGGGTTAGGGTTATGTTGAGGGCTAGGGTTAGAGAGACGTTTAGGGTAGGATTGGACCTAGGGTTAGGGTTAGGTTGAGGGCTACTGTTAGAGAGACGGTTAGGGTTAGGATTGGACCTAGGGTTAGGGTTAGGTTGAGGGCTATGGTCAGAGAGACGGTTAGGTTTAGGATTGGACCTAGGGTTAGGGTTATGTTGAGGGCTAGGGTTAGAGAGACGGTTAGGGTTAGAATGTGACCTAGGGTTAGGGTTATGTTGCGGGCTAGGGTTAGAGAGACGGTTAGGGTTAGGATTGGACCTAGCGTTAGAGTTATGTTGAGGGCTAGGGTTAGAGAGACGGTTAGGGTTAGGATTGGACCTAGGGTTAGGGTTATGTTGAGGGCTAGGGTTAGAGAGACGGTTAGGGTTAGGAGTGGACCTAGGGTTAGGGTGAGGTTGAGGGCTACTGTTAGAGAGACGGTTAGGGTTAGGATTGGACCTAGCGTTAGGTTTAGGTTGAGGGCTAGGGTTAGAGAGACGGTTACGGTTAGGATTGGACCTAGGGTGAGGGTTATGTTGAGGGCTAAGGTTAGAGAGACGGTTATGGTTAGGATTGGACCTAGGGTTAGGGTTATGTTGAGGGCTAGGGTTAGAGAGACGGTTAGGGCTAGGATTGGACCTAGGGTTTGGGTTATGTTGAGGGCTAGGTTTAGAGAGACGGTTAGGGTTAGGATGAAACCTAGGGTTAGGTTTATGTTGAGGGCTAGGGTTAGAGAGACGGTTAGGGTGAGGATTGGACCTAGGGTTAGGGTTATGTTGAGGGCTAGGGTTAGAGAGACGGTTATGGTTAGGATTGGACCTAGGGATATGGTTATGTTGAGGGCTAGGGTTATAGAGACGGTTAGGGTTAGAATTGGACCTAGGGTTAGGGTTATGTTGAGGGCTAGGTTTAGAGAGACGGTTAGTGCTAGGATTAGACATAGGGTTAGGGTTAGGTTGAGGGCTAAGGTTAGAGAGACGGTTAGGATGAGTATTGGACATAGGGTTAGGGTTATGTTGAGGGCTAGGGTTAGAGAGACGGTTAGCGTTAGGATTGGACGTAGGGTTAGGGTTAGGTTGAGGGCTAGGGTTAGAGAGACGGTTAGGGTTAGGATTGGACCTAGGGTTAGGGTTATGTTGAGGGGTAGGGTTAGAGAGACGGTTAGGGTTAGGATAGTACCTAGGGTTAGGGTTATGTTGAGGGCTAGTTTTATAGAGACGGTTAGGGTTAGGATTGGAGTAGTGTTAGGGTTATGTTGAGGGCTAGGGTTAGAGAGACGGTTAGGGTTAGGATTGGACCTAGGGTTAGGGTTAGGTTGAGGGCTATGGTTAGAGAGACGGTTATGGTTAGGATTGGACATAGGGTTAGGGTTATGTTGAGGGTTAGGGTTAGAGAGACGGTTAGAGTTAGGATTGGACCTAGGGTTAGGGTTATGTTGAGGGCTAGGGTTAGAGAGACGGTTAGGGTTAGAATTAGACCTAGGGTTAGGGTTATGTTGAGGGCTAGGTTAGAGAGGCGGTAAAGGTTAGGATTATACCTAGGGTTAGCGTTATGTTGAGGGCTAAGGTTAGAGAGACGGTTAGGGTTAGGATTGGACCTAGGCTTAGGGTTATGTTGAGGGCTAGGGTTAGAGAGACGGTTAGGGTGAGGATTGGACCTAGGGTTAGGGTTATGTTGAGGGCTAGGGTTAGAGAGAAGGTTAGGGTTAGGATTGGACCTGGGGTTAGGGTTATGTTGAGGGCTAGGGTTAGAGAGACAGTTAGGGTGAGGATTGGACCTAGGGTTAGGGTTATGTTGAGGGCTAGGGTTAGAGAGACGGTTAGGGTGAGGATTGTATCTAGTGTTAGGGTTATGTTGAGGGCTAGGTTTAGAGAGACGGTTAGGGTTAGGATTAGACCTACGGTTAGGGGTATGTTGAGGGCTAGGGTTAGAGAGACGATTAGGGTAGGATTGGACCTAGGGTTAGGGTTATGTTGAGGGCTAGGTTTAGAGAGACGGTTAGGGTTATGATTGGACCTAGGGCTAGGGTTATGTTGAGGGCTAGGTTAGAGAGGCGGTAAAGGTTAGGATTAGACCTAGGGTTAGCGTTATGTTGAGGGCTAAGGTTAGAGAGACGGTTAGGGTTAGGATTGGACCTAGGCTTAGGGTTATGTTGAGGGCTAGGGTTAGAGAGACGGTTAGGGTGAGGATTGGACCTAGGGTTAGGGTTATGTTGAGGGCTAGGGTTAGAGAGACGGTTAGGGTTAGGATTGGACCTGGGGTTAGGGTTATGTTGAGGGCTAGGGTTAGAGAGACGGTTAGGGTGAGGATTGGAACTAGGGTTAGGGTTATGTTGAGGGCTAGGGTTAGAGAGACGGTTAGGGTGAGGATTGTATCTAGTGTTGGGTTATGTTGAGGGCTAGGTTTAGAGAGACGGTTAGGGTTAGGATTAGACCTACGGTTAGGGGTATGTTGAGGGCTAGGGTTAGAGAGACGATTAGGGTTAGGATTGGACCTAGGGTTAGGGTTATGTTGAGGGCTAGGTTTAGAGAGACGGTTAGGGTTATGATTGGACCTAGGGTTAGGGTTACGTTGAGGGCTAGGGTTAGACAGACGGTAAGGGTTAGGATTGGACCTAGGGTTAGGGTTATGTTGAGGGCTAGGGTTAGAGAGACGGTTAGGGTTAGGATTGGACCTAGGGTTAGGGTTATGTTGAGGGTTAGGGTTAGAGAGACTGTTAGGGTTAGAATTGGACCTAGGTTTAAGGGTAGGTTGAGGGCTAGGGTTAGAGAGACGGTTAGGGGTAGGATTGGACCTAGGGTTAGGGTTATGTTGAGGGCTAGGTTTAGAGAGACGGTTAGGGTTAGGATTGGACCTAGGGTTAGGGTTATGTTGAGGGCTAGGGTTAAAGAGACGGTTAGGGTTATAATTGGACCTAGGGTGAGGGTTATGTTGAGGGCTAGGGTTAGAGAGACGGTTAGGGTTAGGATTGGACCTAGGGTTAGGGTTAGGTTGAGGGCTAGGTTTAGAGAGACGGTTAGGGTTAGGATTAAACCTAGGGTTAGGGTTATTTTGAGGGTAGGGTTAGAGAGACGGTTAGGGTTAGGATTGGACCTAGGGTTAGGGTTATGTTGAGGGCTAGGGTTAGAGAGACGGTTAGGGTTAGGATTGGACCTACGGTTAGGGTTATGTTGAGGGCTAAGGTTAGAGAGACGGTTAGGGTGAGGATTGGACCTAGGGTTAGGTTTATGTTGAGGGCTAGGGTTAGAGAGACGGTTAGGGTTAGGATTGGACCTAGGGTTAGGGTTAGGTGGAGGGCTAGGGTTAGAGAGACGGTTATGGTTACGATTGGACCTAGGGTTAGGGTTAGGTTGAGCGCTAGGGTTAGAGAGACGGTTAGGGTTAGTATTAGACCTAGGGTTATTGTTCCGTTGAAGGCTAGGGTTAGAGAGACGGTTAGGGCTAGGATTGGACCTGGGGTTAGGGTTAGGTTGAGGGCTACTGTTAGAGAGACGGTTAGGGTTAGGATTGGACCTAGGGTTAGGGTTAGGTTGAGGGCTATGGTCAGAGAGACGGTTAGGTTTAGGATTGGACCTAGGGTTAGTGTTATGTTGAGGGCTAGGGTAGGAGAGACGATTAGGGTTAGAATGGGACCTAGGGTTAGGGTTATGTTGAGGGCTAGGGTTAGAGAGACGGTTAGGGTTAGGATTGGGCCTAGGTTTAGGGTTATGTTGCGGGCTAGGGTTAGAGAGACGGTTAGGGTTAGGATTGGACCTAGGGTTAGAGTTATGTTGAGGGCTAGGGTTAGAGAGACGGTTAGGGTTAGGATTGGACCTAGGGTTAGGGTTATGTTGAGGGCTAGGGTTAGAGAGACGGTTAGGGTTAGGAGTGGACCTAGGGTTAGGGTGAGGTTGAGCGCTACTGTTAGAGAGACGGTTAGGGTTAGGATTGGACCTAGGGTTAGGTTTAGGTTGAGGGCTAGGGTTAGAGAGACGGTTACGGTTAGGATTGGACCTAGGGTGAGGGTTATGTTGAGGGCTAGGGTTAGAGAGACGGTTATGGTTAGGATTGGACCTAGGGTTAGGGTTATGTTGAGGGCTAGGGTTAAAGAGACGGTTAGGGTTAGGATTGGACCTAGGGTGAGGGTTATGTTGAGGGCTAGGTTTAGAGAGACGGTTAGGGTTAGGATTAAACCTAGGGTTAGGTTTATGTTGAGGGCTAGGGTTAGAGACACGGTTAGGGTGGGGATTGGACCTAGGGTTAGGGTTATATTGAGGGCTAGTGTTAGAGAGACGGTTAGGGTTAAGATTGGACCTAGGGTTAGGGTTATGTTGAGGGCTAGGGTTAGAGAGACGGTTAGGGTGAGGATTGGACCTAGGGTTAGGGTTATGTTGAGGGCTAGGGTTAGAGAGACGGTTAGGTTCAGGATTGGACCTAGGCTTAGGGTTATGTTGAGGGCTAGGGTTAGAGAGACGGTTAGGGCTATGATTGGACCTAGGGTTTGGGTTATGTTGAGGGCTAGGTTTAGAGAGACGGTTAGGGTTAGGATTAAACCTAGGGTTAGGTTTATGTTGAGGGCTAGGGTTAGAGAGACGGTTAGGGTGAGGATTGGACCTAGGGTTAGGGTTATGTTGAGGGCTAGGGTTAGAGAGACGGTTATCATTAGGATTGGACCTAGGGATATGGTTATGTTGAGGGCTAGGGTTATAGAGACGGTTAGGGTTAGAATTGGACCTAGGGTTAGGGTTATGTTGAGGGCTAGGTTTAGAGAGACGGTTAGTGCTAGGATTAGACCTAGGGTTAGGGTTAGGTTGAGGGCTAAGGTTAGAGAGACGGTTAGGATGAGTATTGGACATAGGGTTAGGGTTATGTTGAGGGCTAGGGTTAGAGAGACGGTTAGGTTTAGGATTGGACCTAGGGTTAGGGTTATGTTGAGGGCTAGGGTTAGAGAGACGGTTAGGGTTAGGATAGGACCTAGGGTTAGGGTTATGTTGAGGGCTAGTGTTATAGAGACGGTTAGGGTTAGGATTGGAGTAGTGTTAGGGTTATGTTGAGGGCTAGGGTTAGAGAGACGGTTAGGGTTAGGATTGGACCTAGGGTTAGGGTTAGGTTGAGGGCTATGGTTAGAGAGACGGTTATGGTTAGGATTGGACATAGGGTTAGGGTTATGTTGAGGGTTAGGGTTAGAGAGACGGTTAGAGTTAGGATTGGACCTAGGGTTAGGGTTATGTTGAGGGCTAGGGTTAGAGAGACGGTTAGGGTTAGGATTAGACCTAGGGTTAGGGTTATGTTGAGGGCTAGGTTAGAGAGGCGGTAAAGGTTAGGATTATACCTAGGGTTAGCGTTATGTTGAGGGCTAAGGTTAGAGAGACGGTTAGGGTTAGGATTGGACCTAGGGTTAGGGTTATGTTGAGGGCTACTGTTAGACAGACGGTTAGGGTTAGGATTGGACCTAGGGTTAGGGTTATGTTGAGGGCTAGGGTTAGAGAGACGGTTAGGGTGAGGATTGGACCTAGGGTTAGGTTTATGTTGAGGGCTAGGGTTAGAGAGACGGTTAGGGTTAGGATTGGACCTAGGGTTAGGGTTAGGTTGAGGGCTAGGGTTAGAGAGACGGTTATGGTTATGATTGGAACTAGGGTTAGGGTTAGGTTGAAGGCTAGGGTTAGAGAGACGGTTAGGGTTAGGATTTGACCTAGGGTTATTGTTCCGTTGAAGGTTAGGGTTAGACAGACCGTTAGGGCTAGGATTGGACCTGGGGTTAGGGTTATGTTGAGGGCTAGGGTTAGAGAGACGGTTAGGGTTAGGATTGGACCTAGGGTTAGGGTTATGTTGAGGGCTAGGGTTAGAGAGACTGTTAGGGTGAGGATTGGACCTAGGGTTAGGTTTATGTTGAGGGCTAGGGTTAGAGAGACGGTTAGGGTTAGGATTGGACCTAGGGTTAGGGTTAGGTTGAGGGCTAGGGTTAGAGAGACGGTTATGGTTACGATTCGAACTAGGGTTAGGGTTAGGTTGAGGGCTAGGGTTAGAGAGACGGTTAGGGTTAGAATTGGACCTAGGGTTATTGTTCCGTTGAAGGCTAGGGTTAGACAGACCGTTAGGGCTAGGATTGGACCTGGGGTTAGGGTTATGTTGAGGGCTAGGGTTAGAGAGACGGTTAGGGTTAGGATTGGACCTAGGGTTAGGGTTATGTTGAGGGCTAGGGTTAGAGAGACTGTTAGGGTTAGAATTGGACCTAGGTTTAGGGTTAGGTTGAGGGATAGGGTTAGAGAGACGGTTAGGGTTAAGATTGGACCTAGGGTTAGGGTTATGTTGAGGGCTAGGGTTAAAGAGACGGTTAGGGTTACGATTGAACCTAGGGTTAGGGTTATGTTGAGGGCTAGGGTTAGAGAGACGGTTAGGGTTAGGATTGGACCTAGGGTTAGGGTTATGTTGAGGGCTAGGTTTAGAGAGACGGTTAGGGTTAGGATTAAACCTAGGGTTAGTGTTATGTTGAGGGTTAGGGTTAGAGAGACAGTTAGGGTTAGGATTGGACCTAGGGTTAGGGTTATGTTGAGGGCTAGTGTTAGAGAGACTGTTACGGTTAGGATTGGACCTCGGGTTAGGGTTATGTTGAGGGCTAGGGTTAGAGAGACGGTTAGGGTGAGGATTGGACCTAGGGTTAGTGTTATGTTGAGGGCTAGGGTTAGAGAGACGGTTAGGGTTAGGAT
The DNA here is from genome assembly GCF_964146895.1 of Miniopterus schreibersii. Taxonomy (NCBI): domain Eukaryota; kingdom Metazoa; phylum Chordata; class Mammalia; order Chiroptera; family Miniopteridae; genus Miniopterus; species Miniopterus schreibersii. Next base: position 16,095 of record NW_027669780.1, on the reverse strand, counting down.
TGGACCTAGGGTTAGGGTTAGGTTGAGGGCTAGTGTTAGAGAGACGGTTAGGGTTAGGATTGGACCTGGGGTTAGGGTTATGATGAGGGCTAGGGTTAGAGAGACGGTTAGGGTGAGGATTGGACCTAGGGTTAGGGTTAGGTTGAGGGCTACTGTTAGAGAGACGGATAGGGTTAGGATAGGACCTAGGGTTAGGGTTAGGTTGAGGGCTATGGTTAGAGAGACGGTTAGGTTTCGGATTGGACCTAGGGTTAGGGTTATGTTGAGAGCTAGGGTTAGAGAGACAGTTAGGGTTAGGATTGGACCTAGGGTTAGGGTTATGTTGAGGGCTAGGGTAAGAGAGACGGTTAGGGTTAGGATTGGACCTAGGGTTAGGGTTATGTTGAGGGCTAGGGTTAGAGAGACGGTTAGGGTTAGGAGTGGACCTAGGGTTAGGGTTAGGTTGAGGGCTACTGTTAGAGAGACGGTTAGGGTTAGGATTGGACCTAGGGTTAGGGTTATGCTGAGGGCTAGGGTTAGAGAGACGGTTAGGGTTATTATTGGACTTAGGGTTAGGGTTAGGTTGAGGGCTAGCGTTAGAGAGACGGTTAGGGTTAGGATTGGACCTAGGGTTAGGGTTAGGTTGATGCCTAGGGTTAGAGAGACGGTTAGGTTTAGGATTGGACCTAGGGTTAGGGTTATGTTGAGGGCTAGGGTTAGAGAGACTTTTAGGGTAGGATTGGACCTAGGGTTAGGGTTAGGTTGAGGGCTACTGTAAGAGAGACGGTTAGGGTTAGGATTGGACCTAGGGTTAGGGTTAGGTTGAGGGCTATGGTCAGAGAGACGGTTAGGTTTAGGATTGGACCTAGGGTTAGGGTTATGTTGAGGGCTAGGGTTAGAGAGACGGTTAGGGTTAGAATGGGACCTAGGGTTAGGGTTATGTTGAGGGCTAGGGTTAGAGAGACGGTTAGGGTTAGGATTGGACCTAGGTTTAGGGTTATGTTGCGGGCTAGGGTTAGAGAGACGGTTAGGGTTAGGATTGGACCTAGGGTTAGAGTTATGTTGAGGGCTAGGGTTAGAGAGACGGTTAGGGTTAGGATTGGACCTAGGGTTAGGGTTATGTTGAGGGCTAGGGTTAGAGGGACGGTTAGGGTTAGGAGTGGACCTAGGGTTAGGGTGAGGTTGAGGGCTACTGTTAGAGAGACGGTTAGGGTTAGGATTGGACCTAGGGTTAGGTTTAGGTTGAGGGCTAGGTTTAGAGAGACGGTTACGGTTAGGATTGGACCTAGGGTGAGGGTTATGTTGAGGGCTAGGGTTAGAGAGACGGTTAGGTTCAGGATTGGACCTAGGCTTAGGGTTATGTTGAGGGCTAGGGTTAGAGAGACGGTTAGGGCTAGGATTGGACCTAGGGTTTGGGTTATGTTGAGGGCTAGGTTTAGAGAGACGGTTAGGGTTAGGATTAAACCTAGGGTTAGGTTTATGTTGAGGGCTAGGGTTAGAGAGACGGTTAGGGTGAGGATTGGACCTAGGGTTAGGGTTATGTTGAGGGCTAGGGTTAGAGAGACGGTTATGGTTAGGATTGGACCTAGGGATATGGTTATGTTGAGGGCTAGGGTTAGAGAGACGGTTAGGGTTAGGATAGGACCTAGGGTTAGGGTTATGTTGAGGGCTAGTGTTATAGAGACGGTTAGGGTTAGGATTGGAGTAGTGTTAGGGTTATGTTGAGGGCTAGGGTTAGAGAGACGGTTAGGGTTAGGATTGGACCTAGGGTTAGGGTTAGGTTGAGGGCTATGGTTAGAGAGACGGTTATGGTTAGGATTGGACATAGGGTTAGGGTTATGTTGAGGGTTAGGTTTAGAGAGACGGTTAGAGTTAGGATTGGACCTAGGGTTAGGGTTATGTTGAGGGCTAGGGTTAGAGAGACGGTTAGGGTTAGGATTAGACCTAGGGTTAGGGTTATGTTGAGGGCTAGGTTAGAGAGGCGGTAAAGGTTAGGATTATACCTAGGGTTAGCGTTATGTTGAGGGCTAAGGTTAGAGAGACGGTTCGGGTTAGGATTTTACCTAGGCTTAGGGTTATGTTGAGGGCTAGGGTTAGAGAGACGGTTAGGGTTAGGATTGGACCTAGGGTTAGGGTTATGTTGAGGGCTAGGGTAAGAGAGACGGTTAGGGTTAGGATTGGACCTAGGGTTAGGGTTATGTTGAGGGCTAGGGTTAGAGAGACGGTTAGGGTTAGGAGTGGACCTAGGGTTAGGGTTAGGTTGAGGGCTACTGTTAGAGAGACGGTTAGGGTTAGGATTGGACCTAGGGTTAGGGTTATGCTGAGGGCTAGGGTTAGAGAGACGGTTAGGGTTATTATTGGACTTAGGGTTAGGGTTAGGTTGAGGGCTAGCGTTAGAGAGACGGTTAGGGTTAGGATTGGACCTAGGGTTAGGGTTAGGTTGATGGCTAGGGTTAGAGAGACGGTTAGGTTTAGGATTGGACCTAGGGTTAGGGTTATGTTGAGGGCTAGGGTTAGAGAGACGTTTAGGGTAGGATTGGACCTAGGGTTAGGGTTAGGTTGAGGGCTACTGTAAGAGAGACGGTTACGGTTAGGATTGGACCTAGGGTTAGGGTTAGGTTGAGGGCTATGGTCAGAGAGACGGTTAGGTTTAGGATTGGACCTAGGGTTAGGGTTATGTTGAGGGCTAGGGTTAGAGAGACGGTTAGGGTTAGAATGGGACCTAGGGTTAGGGTTATGTTGAGGGCTAGGGTTAGAGAGACGGTTAGGGTTAGGATTGGACCTAGGTTTAGGGTTATGTTGCGGGCTAGGGTTAGAGAGACGGTTAGGGTTAGGATTGGACCTAGGGTTAGAGTTATGTTGAGGGCTAGGGTTAGAGAGACGGTTAGGGTTAGGATTGGACCTAGGGTTAGGGTTATGTTGAGGGCTAGGGTTAGAGAGACGGTTAGGGTTAGGAGTGGACCTAGGGTTAGGGTGAGGTTGAGGGCTACTGTTAGAGAGACGGTTAGGGTTAGGATTGGACCTAGGGTTAGGTTTAGGTTGAGGGCTAGGGTTAGAGAGACGGTTACGGTTAGGATTGGACCTAGGGTGAGGGTTATGTTGAGGGCTAAGGTTAGAGAGACGGTTATGGTTAGGATTGGACCTAGGGTTAGGGTTATGTTGAGGGCTAGGGTTAAAGAGACGATTAGGTTAGGATTGGACCTAGGGTGAGGGTTATGTTGAGGGCTAGGTTTAGAGAGACGGTTAGGGTTAGGATTAAACCTAGGGTTAGGTTTATGTTGAGGGCTAGGGTTAGAGAGACGGTTAGGGTGAGGATTGGACCTAGGGTTAGGGTTATATTGAGGGCTAGTGTTAGAGAGACGGTTAGGGTTAACATTGGACCTAGGGTTAGGGTTATGTTGAGGGCCAGGGTTAGAGAGACGGTTAGGGTGAGGATTGGACCTAGGGTTAGGGTTATGTTGAGGGCTAGGGTTAGAGAGACGGTTAGGTTCAGGATTGGACCTAGGCTTAAGGTTATGTTGAGGGCTAGGGTTAGAGAGACGGTTAGGGCTAGGATTGGACCTAGGGTTTGGGTTATGTTGAGGGCTAGGTTTAGAGAGACGGTTAGGGTTAGGATTAAACCTAGGGTTAGGTTTATGTTGAGGGCTAGGGTTAGAGAGACGGTTAGGGTTAGGATTGGACCTAGGGTTAGGGTTATGTTGAGGGCTAGGGTTAGAGAGACGGTTAGGGTGAGGATTGGACCTAGGGTTAGGTTTATGTTGAGGGCTAGGGTTAGAGAGACGGTTAGGGTTAGGATTGGACCTAGGGTTAGGGTTAGGTTGAGGGCTAGGGTTAGAGAGACGGTTATGGTTATGATTGGAACTAGGGTTAGGGTTAGGTTGAAGGCTAGGGTTAGAGAGACGGTTAGGGTTAGGATTGGACCTAGGGTTATTGTTCCGTTGAAGGTTAGGGTTAGACAGACCGTTAGGGCTAGGATTGGACCTGGGGTTAGGGTTATGTTGAGGGCTAGGGTTAGAGAGACGGTTAGGGTTAGGATTGGACCTAGGGTTAGGGTTATGTTGAGGGCTAGGGTTAGAGAGACTGTTAGGGTGAGGATTGGACCTAGGGTTAGGTTTATGTTGAGGGCTAGGGTTAGAGAGACGGTTAGGGTTAGGATTGGACCTAGGGTTAGGGTTAGGTTGAGGGCTAGGGTTAGAGAGACGGTTATGGTTACGATTGGAACTAGGGTTAGGGTTAGGTTGAGGGCTAGGGTTAGAGAGACGGTTAGGGTTAGAATTGGACCTAGGGTTATTGTTCCGTTGAAGGCTAGGGTTAGACAGACCGTTAGGGCTAGGATTGGACCTGGGGTTAGGGTTATGTTGAGGGCTAGGGTTAGAGAGACGGTTAGGGTTAGGATTGGACCTAGGGTTAGGGTTATGTTGAGGGCTAGGGTTAGAGAGACTGTTAGGGTTAGAATTGGACCTAGGTTTAGGGTTAGGTTGAGGGATAGGGTTAGAGAGACGGTTAGGGTTAAGATTGGACCTAGGGTTAGGGTTATGTTGAGGGCTAGGGTTAAAGAGACGGTTAGGGTTACGATTGAACCTAGGGTTAGGGTTATGTTGAGGGCTAGGGTTAGAGAGACGGTTAGGGTTAGGATTGGACCTAGGGTTAGGGTTATGTTGAGGGCTAGGTTTAGAGAGACGGTTAGGGTTAGGATTAAACCTAGGGTTAGTGTTATGTTGAGGGTTAGGGTTAGAGAGACAGTTAGGGTTAGGATTGGACCTAGGGTTAGGGTTATGTTGAGGGCTAGTGTTAGAGAGACTGTTACGGTTAGGATTGGACCTCGGGTTAGGGTTATGTTGAGGGCTAGGGTTAGAGAGACGGTTAGGGTGAGGATTGGACCTAGGGTTAGTGTTATGTTGAGGGCTAGGGTTAGAGAGACGGTTAGGGATAGGATTGGACCTAGGGTTAGGGTTAGGTTGAGGGTTATGGTTAGAGAGACGGTTATGGTTACGATTGGACCTAGGGTTAGGATTAGGTTGAGGGCTAGTGTTAGAGAGACGGTTAGGGTTAGGATTGGACCTGGGGTTAGGGTTATGATGAGGGCTAGGGTTAGAGAGACGGTTAGGGTGAGGATTGGACCTAGGGTTAGGGTTAGGTTGAGGGCTACTGTTAGAGAGACGGATAGGGTTAGGATAGGACCTAGGGTTAGGGTTAGGTTGAGGGCTATGGTTAGAGAGACGGTTAGGTTTCGGATTGGACCTAGGGTTAGGGTTATGTTGAGAGCTAGGGTTAGAGAGACAGTTAGGGTTAGGATTGGACCTAGGGTTAGGGTTATGTTGAGGGCTAGGGTAAGAGAGACGGTTAGGGTTAGGATTGGACCTAGGGTTAGGGTTATGTTGAGGGCTAGGGTTAGAGAGACGGTTAGGGTTAGGAGTGGACCTAGGGTTAGGGTTAGGTTGAGGGCTACTGTTAGAGAGACGGTTAGGGTTAGGATTGGACCTAGGGTTAGGGTTATGCTGAGGGCTAGGGTTAGAGAGACGGTTAGGGTTATTATTGGACTTAGGGTTAGGGTTAGGTTGAGGGCTAGCGTTAGAGAGACGGTTAGGGTTAGGATTGGACCTAGGGTTAGGGTTAGGTTGATGCCTAGGGTTAGAGAGACGGTTAGGTTTAGGATTGGACCTAGGGTTAGGGTTATGTTGAGGGCTAGGGTTAGAGAGACTTTTAGGGTAGGATTGGACCTAGGGTTAGGGTTAGGTTGAGGGCTACTGTAAGAGAGACGGTTAGGGTTAGGATTGGACCTAGGGTTAGGGTTAGGTTGAGGGCTATGGTCAGAGAGACGGTTAGGTTTAGGATTGGACCTAGGGTTAGGGTTATGTTGAGGGCTAGGGTTAGAGAGACGGTTAGGGTTAGAATGGGACCTAGGGTTAGGGTTATGTTGAGGGCTAGGGTTAGAGAGACGGTTAGGGTTAGGATTGGACCTAGGTTTAGGGTTATGTTGCGGGCTAGGGTTAGAGAGACGGTTAGGGTTAGGATTGGACCTAGGGTTAGAGTTATGTTGAGGGCTAGGGTTAGAGAGACGGTTAGGGTTAGGATTGGACCTAGGGTTAGGGTTATGTTGAGGGCTAGGGTTAGAGGGACGGTTAGGGTTAGGAGTGGACCTAGGGTTAGGGTGAGGTTGAGGGCTACTGTTAGAGAGACGGTTAGGGTTAGGATTGGACCTAGGGTTAGGTTTAGGTTGAGGGCTAGGTTTAGAGAGACGGTTACGGTTAGCATTGGACCTAGGGTGAGGGTTATGTTGAGGGCTAGGGTTAGAGAGACGGTTAGGTTCAGGATTGGACCTAGGCTTAGGGTTATGTTGAGGGCTAGGGTTAGAGAGACGGTTAGGGCTAGGATTGGACCTAGGGTTTGGGTTATGTTGAGGGCTAGGTTTAGAGAGACGGTTAGGGTTAGGATTAAACCTAGGGTTAGGTTTATGTTGAGGGCTAGGGTTAGAGAGACGGTTAGGGTGAGGATTGGACCTAGGGTTAGGGTTATGTTGAGGGCTAGGGTTAGAGAGACGGTTATGGTTAGGATTGGACCTAGGGATATGGTTATGTTGAGGGCTAGGGTTAGAGAGACGGTTAGGGTTAGGATAGGACCTAGGGTTAGGGTTATGTTGAGGGCTAGTGTTATAGAGACGGTTAGGGTTAGGATTGGAGTAGTGTTAGGGTTATGTTGAGGGCTAGGGTTAGAGAGACGGTTAGGGTTAGGATTGGACCTAGGGTTAGGGTTAGGTTGAGGGCTATGGTTAGAGAGACGGTTATGGTTAGGATTGGACATAGGGTTAGGGTTATGTTGAGGGTTAGGTTTAGAGAGACGGTTAGAGTTAGGATTGGACCTAGGGTTAGGGTTATGTTGAGGGCTAGGGTTAGAGAGACGGTTAGGGTTAGGATTAGACCTAGGGTTAGGGTTATGTTGAGGGCTAGGTTAGAGAGGCGGTAAAGGTTAGGATTATACCTAGGGTTAGCGTTATGTTGAGGGCTAAGGTTAGAGAGACGGTTCGGGTTAGGATTTTACCTAGGCTTAGGGTTATGTTGAGGGCTAGGGTTAGAGAGACGGTTAGGGTTAGGATTGGACCTAGGGTTAGGGTTATGTTGAGGGCTAGGGTAAGAGAGACGGTTAGGGTTAGGATTGGACCTAGGGTTAGGGTTATGTTGAGGGCTAGGGTTAGAGAGACGGTTAGGGTTAGGAGTGGACCTAGGGTTAGGGTTAGGTTGAGGGCTACTGTTAGAGAGACGGTTAGGGTTAGGATTGGACCTAGGGTTAGGGTTATGCTGAAGGCTAGGGTTAGAGAGACGGTTAGGGTTATTATTGGACTTAGGGTTAGGGTTAGGTTGAGGGCTAGCGTTAGAGAGACGGTTAGGGTTAGGATTGGACCTAGGGTTAGGGTTAGGTTGATGGCTAGGGTTAGAGAGACGGTTAGGTTTAGGATTGGACCTAGGGTTAGGGTTATGTTGAGGGCTAGGGTTAGAGAGACGTTTAGGGTAGGATTGGACCTAGGGTTAGGGTTAGGTTGAGGGCTACTGTAAGAGAGACGGTTACGGTTAGGATTGGACCTAGGGTTAGGGTTAGGTTGAGGGCTATGGTCAGAGAGACGGTTAGGTTTAGGATTGGACCTAGGGTTAGGGTTATGTTGAGGGCTAGGGTTAGAGAGACGGTTAGGGTTAGAATGGGACCTAGGGTTAGGGTTATGTTGAGGGCTAGGGTTAGAGAGACGGTTAGGGTTAGGATTGGACCTAGGTTTAGGGTTATGTTGCGGGCTAGGGTTAGAGAGACGGTTAGGGTTAGGATTGGACCTAGGGTTAGAGTTATGTTGAGGGCTAGGGTTAGAGAGACGGTTAGGGTTAGGATTGGACCTAGGGTTAGGGTTATGTTGAGGGCTAGGGTTAGAGAGACGGTTAGGGTTAGGAGTGGACCTAGGGTTAGGGTGAGGTTGAGGGCTACTGTTAGAGAGACGGTTAGGGTTAGGATTGGACCTAGGGTTAGGTTTAGGTTGAGGGCTAGGGTTAGAGAGACGGTTACGGTTAGGATTGGACCTAGGGTGAGGGTTATGTTGAGGGCTAAGGTTAGAGAGACGGTTATGGTTAGGATTGGACCTAGGGTTAGGGTTATGTTGAGGGCTAGGGTTAAAGAGACGATTAGGTTAGGATTGGACCTAGGGTGAGGGTTATGTTGAGGGCTAGGTTTAGAGAGACGGTTAGGGTTAGGATTAAACCTAGGGTTAGGTTTATGTTGAGGGCTAGGGTTAGAGAGACGGTTAGGGTGAGGATTGGACCTAGGGTTAGGGTTATATTGAGGGCTAGTGTTAGAGAGACGGTTAGGGTTAACATTGGACCTAGGGTTAGGGTTATGTTGAGGGCCAGGGTTAGAGAGACGGTTAGGGTGAGGATTGGACCTAGGGTTAGGGTTATGTTGAGGGCTAGGGTTAGAGAGACGGTTAGGTTCAGGATTGGACCTAGGCTTAAGGTTATGTTGAGGGCTAGGGTTAGAGAGACGGTTAGGGCTAGGATTGGACCTAGGGTTTGGGTTATGTTGAGGGCTAGGTTTAGAGAGACGGTTAGGGTTAGGATTAAACCTAGGGTTAGGTTTATGTTGAGGGCTAGGGTTAGAGAGACGGTTAGTGTGAGGATTGGACCTAGGGTTAGGGTTATGTTGAGGGCTAGGGTTAGAGAGACGGTTATGGTTAGGATTGGACCTAGGGATATGGTTATGTTGAGGGCTAGGGTTAGAGAGACGGTTAGGGTTAGGATAGGACCTAGGGTTAGGGTTATGTTGAGGGCTAGTGTTATAGAGACGGTTAGGGTTAGGATTGGAGTAGTGTTAGGGTTATGTTGAGGGCTAGGGTTAGAGAGACGGTTAGGGTTAGGATTGGACCTAGGGTTAGGGTTAGGTTGAGGGCTATGGTTAGAGAGACGGTTATGGTTAGGATTGGACATAGGGTTAGGGTTATGTTGAGGGTTAGGTTTAGAGAGACGGTTAGAGTTAGGATTGGACCTAGGGTTAGGGTTATGTTGAGGGCTAGGGTTAGAGAGACGGTTAGGGTTAGGATTAGACCTAGGGTTAGGGTTATGTTGAGGGCTAGGTTAGAGAGGCGGTAAAGGTTAGGATTATACCTAGGGTTAGCGTTATGTTGAGGGCTAAGGTTAGAGAGACGGTTCGGGTTAGGATTTTACCTAGGCTTAGGGTTATGTTGAGGGCTAGGGTTAGAGAGACGGTTAGGGTGAGGATTGGACCTAGGGTTAGGGTTATGTTGAGGGCTAGGGTTAGAGAGACGGTTAGGGTTAGGATTGGACCTGGGGTTAGGGTTATGTTGAGGGCTAGGGTTAGAGAGACAGTTAGGGTGAGGATTGGACCTAGGGTTAGGGTTATGTTGAGGGCTAGGGTTAGAGAGACGGTTAGGGTGAGGATTGTATCTAGTGTTAGGGTTATGTTGAGGGCTAGGTTTAGAGAGACGGTTAGGGTTAGGATTAGACCTACGGTTAGGGGTATGTTGAGGGCTAGGGTTAGAGAGACGATTAGGGTAGGATTGGACCTAGGGTTAGGGTTATGTTGAGGGCTAGGGTTAGAGAGACTGTTAGGGTTAGAATTGGACCTAGGTTTAGGGTTAGGTTGAGGGCTAGGGTTAGAGAGACGGTTAGGGTTAAGATTGGACCTAGGGTTAGGGTTATGTTGAGGGCTAGGGTTAAAGAGACGGTTAGGGTTACGATTGGACCTAGGGTTAGGGTTAGGTTTGGGCTAGGGTTAGAGAGACGGTTAGGGTTAGGATTGGACCTAGGGTTAGGGTTATGTTGAGGGCTAGGTTTAGAGAGACGGTTAGGGTTAGGATTAAACCTAGGGTTAGTGTTATGTTGAGGGTTAGGGTTAGAGAGACAGTTAGGGTTAGGATTGGACCTAGGGTTAGGGTTATGTTGAGGGCTAGTGTTAGAGAGACTGTTACGGTTAGGATTGGACCTAGGGTTAGGGTTATGTTGAGGGCTAGGGTTAGAGAGACGGTTAGGGTGAGGATTGGACCTAGGGTTAGTGTTATGTTGAGGGCTAGAGTTAGAGAGACGGTTAGGGTTAGGATTGGACCTAGGGTTAGGGTTAGGTTGAGGGTTATGGTTAGAGAGACGGTTATGGTTACGATTGGACCTAGGGTTAGGATTAGGTTGAGGGCTAGTGTTAGAGAGACGGTTAGGGTTAGGATTGGACCTGGGGTTAGGGTTATGATGAGGGCTAGGGTTAGAGAGACGGTTAGGGTGAGGATTGGATCTAGGGTTAGGGTTAGGTTGAGGGCTACTGTTAGAGAGACGGATAGGGTTAGGATAGGACCTAGGGTTAGGGTTAGGTTGAGGGCTATGGTTAGAGACGGTTAGGTTTCGGATTGGACCTAGGGTTAGGGTTATGTTGAGAGCTAGGGTTAGAGAGACAGTTAGGGTTAGGATTGGACCTAGGGTTAGGGTTATGTTGAGGGCTAGGGTAAGAGAGACGGTTAGGGTTAGGATTGGACCTAGGGTTAGGGATATGTTGAGGGCTAGGGTTAGAGAGACGGTTAGGGTTAGGAGTGGACCTAGGGTTAGGGTTAGGTTGAGGGCTACTGTTAGAGAGACGGTTAGGGTTAGGATTGGACCTAGGGTTAGGGATATGCTGAGGGCTAGGGTTAGAGAGACGGTTAGGGTTATTATTGGACTTAGGGTTAGGGTTAGGTTGAGGGCTAGCGTTAGAGAGACGGTTAGGGTTAGGATTGGACCTAGGGTTAGGGTTAGGTTGATGGCTAGGGTTAGAGAGACGGTTAGGTTTAGGATTGGACCTAGGGTTAGGGTTATGTTGAGGGCTAGGTTTAGAGAGACTTTTAGGGTAGGATTGGACCTAGGGTTAGGGTTAGGTTGAGGGCTACTGTAAGAGAGACGGTTAGGGTTAGGATTGGACCTAGGGTTAGGGTTAGGTTGAGGGCTATGGTCAGAGAGACGGTTAGGTTTAGGATTGGACCTAGGGTTAGGGTTATGTTGAGGGCTAGGGTTAGAGAGACGGTTAGGGTTAGAATGGGACCTAGGCTTAGGGTTATGTTGAGGGCTAGGGTTAGAGAGACGGTTAGGGTGAGGATTGGACCTAGGGT